>NW_026652287.1:82950177-82958727 GCF_009828535.3 Hylobates moloch | reverse complement strand
GTCTCGATCTCCTGACCTCGTGATCCGCCCGCCTCGGCCTCCCAAAGTGCTGGGATTACAAGCGTGAGCCACCGCGCCCGGCCTCAAACACATTTTCTGAGTAACTAAAGAAAGGAGCCCGTTCCTCTGAGACTAAGTTAGAGCAGTAATGAGAATGGAGAGAGGCAGCTCAAAGAGCCCAAACATCCTTTTCCTGGGAGAGCTCCAGGTCTTCTCAGTGTGCTCACACACCATCTCAATAGGCTTTTCTGAGATATTCATTTCAAGATGTGTCAAGCAAAGCACATAATAGTTAATAGCAGGGCACACAAGCTTTGAGAGCAATTGTTTTAATTAAGGCCGAAGAATAAATTGCAAACAAGAACCTCAAAGTGGATTTGCTTGCCGAGTCAAATAAGACTGGAAAAACTGTTTCTCTCCCTGCCCCACCAATGTGTTTGTGTGTGTGTATTCAATTTATCTTCACACAACACAAACTTCATAGACACTACAGAGTTCTCCAGTATGAGCCATGTTGAGATTTGTAGCTACAGAGAAAAGCCCCTGTGATTTACCCAGTTAAGTGAGCATGTACTTACGGAAATAATGGAATAATGGAAACAATCCATTACTTTTCCCTTAAAGAACTGTTTAGACTGCTGAGCACAATGTCTACTCTCTTATTCGTAAGGTTACTTATAATCTTCCGTTCTCCTGCAATTATCCCCTTTCTCTGATCTTTTTGTTTACATGGAAAGAGGTTTACAGTCCTCTTTTTCTTAATCCTAGGTTTTTACTGTGTCTCTTCTTCCCTTAATTTGTCCCTTTATTTATACACCTTATTCAAAATTTTTTTCATCATTCTCCAGGATACTGTTTTTATTATAATTTTAAAATAATAAATGCCTATTGTCACAATTCACTGAGCATTTATTATGTGCTAGTTACTTTATAAAATTGTAAATAAATCCTTACAACTTTAGGCCATAGTAATCCTCTCTAGATTATGACACTGAGGAGCAGAGTGCAGCACAAGTCACCTCATGCTCAAGGAGATAATCTGCAGTAGGGCTGGGTGTGCCTTGTTTCAAATCCATGTCACTGTTTAAAATCTGTTGCACTGTCTACTCCCTACATCTACGTCTTAATTCAGTTCTTATCATCTTGCTTTTGTGGCTTCTAGAGTCCTATACAGAGACAGATTCAAAAGAATGTATGCTAATTTTACATAACTGTATGTCACCTTAGCAAAGCATGACCTAGTTATAAATACTTTTTTTTAAAGTGGATTCTATTTCCATACACACAAAAAGGGGGCACAGATGAGAAAAGGGAAGTTGAAAACTAACCAAAGGCCAGTCTACCCTTCTTTATTCATTTTTGTACTGAAAAAAGTTGATGACCTGGTGTGGTGGCTCATGCCTGTAATCCCAGCACTTTGGGAGACTAAGGCAGGCAGATCACGAGGTCAAGAGATGGAGACCATCCTGGCTAACACGGTGAACCCCTGTCTGTACTAAATTACAAAAAAAATAGCTGGGCATGGTGGCGGGCACCTGTAGTCCCAGCTACTCAGGAGACTGAGGCATGAGAATGGCATGAACCCGGGAGGCAGAGCTTGCAGTGAGCAGAGATAGTGCCACTGCACTCCAGCCTGGGCGACCGAGTGAGACTCTGCCTCAAAAGACAAAAAAAAAAAAAAAAAAAAAAAAGAAAAGGAAAGAAAAAAAGTTGATTGACCAACCTTCCTAGGTGAAGCACTGTGGTCAGGGCTGGAACCCCTGCAGCAAGGCCACTCTGGTTATTGTCTTGATTCTTTGGTTTTGAGTTACAGTTTCTTCAATTTTCACATCGATATAATCTCACTGAGTTATTAGAAGGAACAAGTGAGACAGTGTAAATAACACCATGTAGGGTGAGGTCTGGTGCCTTGCCTCCCCCTTTTCTTTTTACTACTCCATGAACTCCTTTCCAATTCTCAAGCTGCCCTTCCTCCCTAGGGCCTTCAAGAACACAATGATCGGAGCTCCCTGGGTTTCTTCACCAGCAGTCCTCCATAATATCAGCAATCTGGCTCTGGGTCTGTGTCACCATTGGGGACCCACAAGGCTCACATTTAGTAAGAGCATATCTTTGAAAGAACAAGGAAAACCATAAACATATTGTGAGCTAGGGTGTCAGAAGAGGCTCAAATTCTTGCTCTGCCAACTTACTAGTCATAGGGACTTCAATGTGCCACTTAAACTATTGGAACCTTAAATCTTATATCTGTAAAATAGGGGTAATGTTATTTCTGCACGGGACTCAGGAACTGACAAAAATATGCAGAAAAGTGCCCAGTGCTTGGTCAGGAATGTAACTGTTAAACACTGAGCTTCGGTAATAACAGCACTAGCCTTAATGAGCACATATGTGCCCAGCATGATGCCAAGCTCTTTATTTTCTGCAAATTTTCATAACTCTGGAGTAAGGACACACCATATTACTTGAATTGATTTAATCATCCTAATATTGTGAAGCATTTTGCAATCCTATAGTATACTTTACAACACAGTTTCATTTCTTTCTCGTTTTTTGGAAGAGCTATAATGAAACTTTGTGGGTGAGAAATGACATCACCATAGAATGTCATCATACCATCTTAGCATGGTCTTATAATTCTATACGCTGACATACGAGATGATAACATTGCAGTATAGCACAAATGGCCCTGTAAAGAATTTATCTACTATTAACTGGCATTGAAACCTTGGGGAATATACTTCAAAGTCATTGCTTGATGATATCACTCTCCTCATCTGTAAAATAAACATAGTCATGTACCCTCCCCTTCTCGCTGTGGGAATTAAATGAGATGCCATATGTGAATTTCTCAGGCCACAAAAGTACTCAGTAAATGTACTATTATATTATGAATTCATCAAATGTATTATATATATTTATCAAATATATAATATATTCATCAAATACAATATTTGAAGATTTCATAATGGAAATATTATATTTAATAGACTCCATGCAAGTGGTCTTTCTCTACTTTTTATTCCTTTCTTGCTTAAGTTTTAAGTCTTAAAAGTTTACTTGTTGAGTTCCATTCAGTAATTTTGGATAATTGGTTGGTTACCATAATTATCCTGCTGTCTACTTGAACAATAGATTAAGATGCTTGTTCTTGGCCAGGAGTGGTGGCTTACGCCTGTAATCCTAGCACTTTGGGAGGCCAAGGCAGGTGGATCACCTGAGGTCAGGAGTTCGAGACCAGCCTGGCCAAACATGGCAAAACCCTGTCTCTACTAAAAATACAAAAATTAGCTGGGCATGGTGGTGGGTGCCTATAATACCGGCTATTCGGGAAGCTGAGGCTGGAGAATTGCTTGAACCCAGGGAGCAGAGGTTGCAGAGAGCTGAGATCGCGCCACTGTACTCCAGCCTATGTGACAAGAGTGAGACTCCATCTCAAAAAAAAAAAACAAAAAACAAAAAACAAAAAACAAAAAAAAAAACAGGTGCTTTTCTTTTATATTTTATTAAAGTATTTGTCCTTCATAAAAGTAACGTGCTCATTATAGAAAATTTAAAATAGAAAACATTAAGCCTTCCGAACAAAGGAAAACAAAAGGGTGCATGTCTAAAAAGCTAATACATCCATTCTAAACATTCTGATATTTTAAAAAGTTTGTTTTGCTAATGACATAGATATTTTGTAGAATTTATTCATACTCCATGTATAATTTTTATTCTTTTTTCACCTAACATAATAACATGGGAAGTTGTCTCATTATTATGTTTCTTTCATAACCTTAATTTAGGATTTATAAGATTTCATCAAATGGAAATAATCTCACTTGATTGAGCTATCTCCCTTTTTCAGATATTTAGATCAGATATTTCAGATGTATGCCTTCCCATTTTTACCTGTAACAAACAGCAAAGTCAAGGCTCAATTACTATCTTTGCTGATAATCTTAAACATTAAAAAAACTTTATTTCCTTATGATATATTATCAAGAGAGAATTATTGAGAATATGTGTTAGAGCAGCTTGAGGGAATTCATTACATTTTATATTTTAATTCCTTTGATTTCCAATGAGATTGTATGTTTACCTAGCTTTTTTTTGAGTATATATATATATATATTTTATTATACTTTAAGTTTTAGGGTACATGTGCACAATGTACAGGTTAGTTACATATGTATACATGTGCCATGTTGGTGTGCTGCACCCATTAACTTGTCATTTAACATTAGGTATATCTCCCTAATGCTATCCCTCCCCTCTCCCCCCACCCCACAGCAGGCCCCGGTGTGTGATGTTCCCCCTCCTGTGTCCATGTGTTCTCATTGTTCAATTCCCACCTATGAGTAAGAACATGCGGTGTTTGGTTTTTTGTCCTTGCGATAGTTTACTGAGAATGATGGTTACCTAACTTTTAAAACTGGTTGTATCATTTGTTCCTATGCCTTGTTCTTTATATTCTATTTTCCTTGTAGTTGTATAGTTTCTCATCTCTCAAGTAGATTGACCTTTTATTTTTTGCCTTTACAGAAATTATTCTTCAATGGTTTATTGTTTGTCTTTTTATCATATTACTTTTCAGAAACACATTAGTGCTTTAATTTTTCCTTAATTCTTTGCTTTTAAGCTAAAACCATTTCCTGTTCCCATTTTAGTTATGGGAAAGTTTTAATTATAAAAGGCTTTGGAAAGTATCTTATGTAAAATACACGAAGGTATGAAGATTAAATTGTATTAATTTATTAGATACATTTTAATAATAGGGGATTTAGAAATAAAAAATCACAGGTGAGAAATGAAATAGTTTGGAACAACCTTTAGGAAAACCTTAATCTAATTACATATCTGTGAATTGCTGATGCTCTTCTTAGAGCATTAAAGGGACACATAAACATTGATTTTTTAAAAAAAGATGGTTTGGTCTTAAGTATTAAACGTAATTGTAATCTCAGTGTAATTTTGCAAAGACTCAAAATCTATTTTCATTTTTAATTAAGGCAATATTGTTATTTGGTTCATTATTTAATTAAAAAATTCTTCTTGCTGTTTTCAAAGTGACTGAAAATGAAAGGATAAAACATAGCCTCAGTCCATTACCATCTTCTAAGTAGCTTTAGTTATGAATAATAAAAAATAATACAGGCCACTCACCAATTCAACTCATTACATATTTCAAGCCTCTACTTTCAGTGCTCAGTGTTGAAAGACCGAGCCTATTATTTTAACACTGTCCTCCAGAGCCTGCTTTTAAAAGTGAAACAAATAATATATGAACTATCTGCTACGGTTTGGATATGGTTTGTCTGTTCCTACCAAAGCTTGTGTTGAAATTTGATCCTCAATATGGTGATGATGGTAGGTGGGGCCTACAGGAAGGTGTCTGGGTCATGAGGGTGGACCCCTCCTGAATGGCTTGGTGCCCTCATAGTTGGTAGTGAGTTCTCTGGTGAGACTGGATTAGTTCTTATGACTATGGATTAGTTCCCATGAGAGTGAGTTCTTATAAAGCCTGGATGAACCTTGGGTTCTCTCTCTTTTCATGTCTCTTCTTCCCCTTTGACCTTCTTCCACCAAGTTATCAGGTAGCAAAAAGCCCTCACCAGAAGCAAAGGCAATGCCCTTGAATTTTCCAGCCTGCAGACATAAATAAACCTCTTTTCTTCATAAATTACCCAGTCTCAGGTATCCTGTTATAGCAACACAAAATGGACTAGGACACCATCCTAGAGAAAAACACAGTATAATAATAACAACAGTAGAAAGTTCTGGATTTAAAAGTTGAAAGAGCTGGGCTTTTCAAGTTCTTCCTCCACTAAACACATTGAACATTTCTGAAATAGGAAGTCACTTAAAAATTCTGAACTTCCATTTTCTCAGACAAATGTAATTAGGATCCATTCCTACCTCACAGGGGTTGGATGACGAAGCAAAAAAAAAAAAAAAAAAAAAAAGACTCAGGGACAAGAAAACATAACATAGATGGCAAAATGCTTAATAAATGTACAATAGTAGCATTCTAAAACTGACAATAGAGCCAAATAATAATACAGATAATTATAATTTTAAAAAATCTATCGCTTTCTATGAGCTCACAAGCAAGAATGATGGATTTTTTTAAACTAATTAAACTATTATTTTTACAATTTGTGCCTCCTTCCCAGTTTGTAAGATTTGCTAGAACCAGTCTTATTCTCTACTGTGTCCCTATATCTAGTATAGTGCTGGATAAATACTGAGCAGGAGGCTAAAAGCCAGAGGCTCAGGACTCATCACTACACAGCTGAACACTTGGAAATGAAATATGTCACAATTATCAATAACAAATATAATGGGGCCATAGCTTTTTAGAAACTCACTGTTAACAGGAAGACAGGAAAAGAAGAAACTGTCCGAGCTGTATATAAGAGTACTTTTTTCAGTAGCATTACAATCTCCTCCCTTTTAACTTTTCACACATTAGTCCTTAATATTTCATGAATTCCATGTGCCAAAATTTATATACAGTAGGTACCTCATAACAAATGATTTAAATGATTCATTGATTTAAATTGTTTCAATCGACACCAAATTTACTACTATGCACCTACAGAAAAGATTTATAATGTATTCTATCTGAAACAATGGTTTTTCTAGTAATTTTTAAAGAGAGACTTCTCGTCTTGACCTTCATTCTTTTGGAGGGCACAGGGGAATTCACAGAGAATCCCTTGAATTACAGGCCCACATGAGACACCAAGGCACCAAATCCTCACCTTTGAGATTTATAAACTGAATTCAATAAAGACTTTATACTATTTGCTTCACACGGACATGGAATACTTGACAACATACAAATACACAATGTTGTATTATTACTTATACTATAGTTTGAAACCTATTTTCTATGCATTCCTTAAAATTTTGATAAAATAGCTGTAAGAAATTGGGTACATGTTACAAACAACAAGAAATCGGAGTACTAGAAAACATTTTTGGAGCCCATGTCAATCTTTCACTTTACAGATGAGAAATCTGAATCCCAGAGACTAAAGGTGCCACACAGCACAACCTTTAACCAACTAACTGAGCTGTATAAACCTGCCTATCTTGCTTTCTTTCTTGCAAGCCAATCTGAAAAAAATTTTAAAAAAAGGCAATATGCAATGCAATCTCTTCCCCCGAACAAAACTAGTGTATACAAAAATACAACTAACTGATAGCATTTTAAAATATTGCCTTCTAATCACCATTGCAGCAAATATAAATTAATATAATTCCTTCTGTCTAATCCCAACTGGATGGTATTTTCCAAGTCACTTGGAAGTTCACTAACAAGCAAATCAGAAGCACAAAATCACACAAGAGAGTGGATTTCCCATACAAAACTCACTCACTCTGGCACTTTCATTGGCATTTGCAAAAGCATTTTAAAAAGACTCAAAACACATATATTTCATTTAAACATTTATTTTTAAGCTGAGGAAGTGTTATTATTCATTCAATCTGTTGGCATAACAATCTAAGAATATCTATAACCAGCAAGTTGGCAAGGAACTGATACGAGAATCATAGTACGTATTTTCTTAAACAAGAAATAAAAATTCAAATAGAACATCCTTTCAGGCAATTTTGTAATCCAGATCCCGTTCCAGAATGGAGGATATTCCTAACTGAGCTCAATATACATTGCACATTACTGTGTAAACAGCAATATAGTAGATATACTGATGATACAAAAATGGAAAACACACCGTCCCTATTCTTACGTTAGAATCTTCTAAAGGAAGTAAACATATAATTTCAGTATAAATATTTACATTCTCACAACTACTTCCAAGTCCAAACCACCATCATCTCTTGATGAAAACACTGCAACAACTATCTACAGAGTTTCCCTTGTTCTATTCTGACCTTTCTCTAGTCCTGTCTTCTCCACATGGTCCCTTCCAGTACACTTAGAATAAAATGCAAAACTCCTTAGCTCAGTCTCCAAGTCCCTATGGGCTCTACCTCTGGTTCCTCTGTGGCCTCCCTTCCTCCCATTTTCCTACCTGGTTCAATGTGATCCAGTCACATTAGGTTTTTTTTTTTCTCTGCTGTAAACACAAGCTTAATATTGTCTTGGACTTTGAACTTTCTCTTTCTTCTGTATGAACCTAGCTGTTTAATAGTTGGATTAACATAGAGATTTCAAATATCATATTCTCAAAGATGCTTTATCTGACTACCTTGTTTCAAGGAGTATCCAACTTCCTACCTCATCACCTTCTAAAGATGACATCATCCTGTTTATTTCCTATACAGCATTACTTTCTGAACACAGAACAGTGTGGCTGCACCTAGTAGACATACCATATAAATATTGAAATTACTAAAAAACATTCTCTATGAACTTTAAGCTAAGTCATGACATGAATTTGAGTTCTACAACTGTGCACAGCAGGGCCTACTGATTGAAAATATCTACCTATGTCTCTATTTGCCAATATTTTGGGAAAAAAAAAGCAAACCCCCAAAAATAAAACCACAAAAACCCCAAACAGAATATATATACATATATATGTATATATATGT
>NW_026652287.1:82828286-82944997 GCF_009828535.3 Hylobates moloch | reverse complement strand
GTGATCCAGCTGCCATGGCCTCTCAAAGTGGTGGGATTACAGGTGTGAGCCACCATGCATGGTCTTATTTTCTTTATATAACTTAATAGCTTAAAGTTACTACTCAGTTACTTATTTACATGTTATTAGTAAATTACAGAGCTGTGAACAAAGTAGTAACTTCTCCATTTCATATCTGGAAAATGTCATACCAGCTAAGGTTTCTAAAATGATAAAAATAGTTCTTCTGAACTAGCTCCCATTCTCCAACAAATATTTATATCTTAACTGGTGATTACCTATACCTTCAGCATCAGTAGGAATATCAACTAGAACAAAATCAAGAACAAACCAGAGAACTTCATTTCAGTGGCCCTACTCTTTATTTAGAGGCTGCTTCAAGTCTAGGGAAGGAACGGTCTCTTAAGTAGTGTGTTCTAGCAGCCACTTCCATATGTCTGGTGTTTACTCTTTGGGAATTTCTTACAATTATGAGTGTCTGTTGTTTTTCACAACCAATGCAAATCACATTTTCATTTCACATTCAAATGTTATCTCTATACCAATAACAAATATGAAAGGGAAGCAGCTGATAAGCTGATAAGCAGTCTGAAAGCTTATGTGTAGTTTGGAAAATATGTTGTTTAACCATGCATTATAGTTAAAAGAGTGTAAAAGGTAATTTGTGATGACCATCATTTACAAATAAAAGGAACATTATTTGATAGTTTTGAATGTTTTTAAAAAAATTTATTGATACAAATATTTGTCCATATTTATGTGTTACATGTGACATTCTGTTAATGTGATATTCCGTATAATGACCAAGTCAGAGTGTGTTGAGGTGGGGTGTCCTTTACCTTGAGTATTAATATTCATCATTTCTATATGCTGAAAACATTTCAAATCCTCTCTTCTAGCTCTTCTGAACTACACAATACATTGGTGTTAAGTACAGTCACCATATTCTGCTATAGAACATTACAACATCATAAATAGAAATTACAGAATAAAGCTACCTGATACAGAAATGATCTGGCTGAACAGTTAACTGATATTAATGTTTGTCCTCCCTGAATTGTCATCCAAGTCCCACTTTCCATAAATATCTGGTCTTCTGTGCCCTCTTTTCCTAAATGTCCTAAAAGCAGAGGCTGGCTGAAAGATATTTATAGCGTCACAGGACCTAAGCTCATTGAAAAATTGTATCAAGTGACACCAAGGGCAGCTAGAGGTCAAAGTGAGTGCTTCACACTGTTCAAGGACAACATCCAGAATAGGCGAAGAGACCTCACAAGGGAGGAATGCTTCTGTGGTATGCCCAGGACAAGGCTGGACTCCAGAGCCAGAACTGTCATCCTGAGCAAAGCTTCCCTGAAGCCCATCCCCAGTCCCACTGGAGAGCCATCAGGCTTTAAGGTGTTGTCAGCTCAGATCAGATGGCCAGGATAGCCTCCTTCCCAGCTTTGTGAGCACAATTATGCCTCCCAGATTTAGGTTGACCCCTGGGAAAGGAGGAGGTCACAAAACTGGCTGAAGTTAAATGGCTGACCAAGTGGGAATAAAAGACTGCAACAGACTGAGTTTCACTCCAAGATAAAGAAGTGGATCATCACACTCAGCTGCCTTTCCGGCCTGAGAGCCAGATACGTTACATGAGCAAAGGGCACATAGGAATACTTTGCAAATACCAAAAAATAATGGTCAGAATTTCTAAAGAAACATGTATTTGGTTTACCTAAAATGCAAATTGATACAAGGAGATATTATTCATCTATCAAAAAATTTCCCAAATAAAGAGAGAATTCAATATTCCTGAGGGTTCATAAAAACAGGTGTTCATACGACACGTTACTAAAATATGGTAATATGTAACAAAAACATCCTGGGGGAAATTTGACACATATGAAAAGCATTAAATCACAGACACACTAGCCAACTGATTCTATTTCTATGTATTTGTCCTAAGAAAATACCTTTAAATACAAAGAAGTTGCTATTCATTTTTATTATAATATTGTTCATACAAACTCAATGTCCATTAGCATGAACTTGATTAGCCAAAAATCATTTCAATGAAATACAATGTTTCTACTAAAATGATTGTGTAGAAAATTATCTAAACCACACTTCAAGATCCAGTGCTAAATGAAATAAGCAGCCTGTAAATTATAGTTTATAACCTAATAACATTTTCTTAATTGCACCATCTGTATAATTGGCTCATTTTACTGTAGGGATTTCAAAGGTGAATAAAAAGATTAGTCACTGGATCTTTCGAGACTGACAAGAAGAGAAGAAGACATCTAGTGTAGACTGTTAAAAAAAAATGTACTACACTAGTGGGCAAAATAAGTACCTCAAGACCACAGTACAACTAAGTACTGAGAAATGAAAGAGAAGGCTTCAGAGATGTGATGTTTCACTCTATAAAAATGGATTAAGTTTCTGCTATGTGATAGGCTCGGTTCCAGGCCTTGGTAATCAAGACAAAGTTCCTTCCCTGGTGCAGCTCACATTTTAGTGGTGGAATCCTTAGTTTACACATGAGTAGGTAACACTGTCAGTCTTCAGTGCTTTGTGAAAAATAATGCGGAAGAGAGCAATGCACAACTGGGGTGGGGGGAGGGGGGAGGGTTATGTGTGATAAAGTGACAAAGGAAGGCCTTTAGTGATACTTGAAGAGTGACCTAAGGGAGTAGGCAGGGCAGGCAAAGATCTGACATGTTGGGAGTTTTTAGGCCTATCAAGGAAAACATCACGGCAGCAGTTGAGCAAATCCCATTAAAAATGGTGAGTCAGGAGTATGACAGGAGGGACCAGACTGTGCAGGGCCTAGTGGGTTCCGTAAGGAGCATGAAATTTGTCTTTTTTCTTTTCTTTTTGGTAGTGAAAATTCGTTTCAATTTGAATGCCACATGTTACTTTTACTCATATTGTTTTCTTAGGTGTTAACCAAGAAAGGGTCGAACAGCCTCTGGAAACTGTGCAAATATGGAACACTTCATGAATTTATGTGACGTCCTTGTACAGGAGCCATGAAATCTCTGTGTCCTTTCCCTTTTAGTGTATATGCTGCTGAATTCAGCCCTGGAGTGTCTTTTGATGAGGAAGGAACATCATGGAGGATTTGAAATAGAGGTACAATATGATCTCACTTATAAATTTTAGAAAACACTCTAGATTTTGGGTGGAAAACTGTCTGTAGGGAGACCTCTTAGAAGGTTAATACTCCACAGCTTAAACAAAAGTGACAGCAGTGGAAGTAATGAGAAATGAGTAGATTCAGGATCTCTTTCAAAGACAAGTGGCCAGTGGATCAGGTGTGGATATAATGGAAAAAGAAAAGTCAAAGATGACTCCACATTAAAAAAAAAAAAAAAAAAAAAAAATTTATAGATGGGGTCTTAATCTGTTGCCTAGGCTGGAGTGTAGTGGCACGATCATAGCTCACTGCAACCTTAAAATCCAGGGTTCAAGTGAGCCTCCCGACTCGGCTTCCCAAGTCGATTGGACTACAGGTGCACACCACTATGCCCATCTAGTCTGACTTCACAAATTTTCACTTGCTGTACATGGGTGAATGCAGGTGTCATTTATTCACATGGGAAAGACTGTATGAAAGCAAGTGTTGATAGGAATGTGCATATGTAGTGGAGTGATAGAGTTCTGTGTGATTGAGATGCTAGGATAAAAGAGTGTGGAAGAAATTCAGAAACACTGACTAGATAGGGTGCCACAGACCGAGAATTGGCAAGACATAAGAATACTGGAAATCTGACACCTTGCAATGAGAAGAAAGTAAAAGAAGAAGACCTGCAAGAATGCCAAGAAGGGGGGAAAATGGGAAAAGCAACAGCAAAAAACTCACCTACTTACATTTTAACGATGCTTTCCATTAAAAAATATAATAAAAAGCATTATAAAAAGTAAACATACAGGACCATTTTAAATAACCATTTCAAATTATAAGTAACCGACCTTTCATAAATATATATTTAAATATCTGAGATTCTTATAATTCAAGCTGAACTGTTGCTTTCTACACAGCTTTGACATTATGAGTAAAAAAAGATAGATTTTAAGGTATAAACACAACATGATTGACTTCTATGAATATTACATAAATGAAGGTGTTTAGCTTACTCAGATTTCCTGTAATGTTACCATTTTAATTTCCTTTCTACATCTGTTCACTTGTATATTTTCCCTTCTAACTTAAAGGGGTCACCCACACATACTGTAGTAACGTTTCAGTGGAGATAATTTGATAGGTTACAATCACATCATAAGCTCCACCTGAGAAAATTACTTAGGTTGCTATATTGTGTCATGACACTAAGCTCAAAGTAGAGGTAAAACCAACATCTTATCATAAGGGTTATCCATCCATAATCAAAGCTGATGAAAACAGTATTCAGACATTTCATTACAACATCTGAGGAAGCTAAGGTGAAGCAAGTAGAAATTATGTTTGAATTAAATTTACAATAAAGTTACAGGTAAACACAAGTATATCCTAAAATTTTATTTTTAAATTATGTAAATCATTTTAGATATTAAAATGTGCTGTTTTCAGACTTTAGAATTATGCATAAAATTTACCTCTGAATTACAAACCAAAGTGTCTGCTTTTAATTAAAACAATGAAATTTCCTCAATACATTAAATGTATTTCATTGATTCCTTTCATTCCAATGAATATTTGTTGGGCACCTACCATGTGCCCAGTGCTGTGTTGAGCCTAGAATGACAATGGTGATTAGGAGCAGACACAACTCCTGCCCTGACGAAGCACGAAAAACTTCAGGTGCTAAGAGTATGACAAACACAATCGATGGCCATTTGACCTGTAACGGTCTGATTTAGTGGAAGTACTCAAGGAACGTTTCCAAAAGAATTGATGCTCGATCTAAAAATCAAAATATTTCTATGATTAACTAATTGAAGCAGAAACAAAAGTATTCTAAGTAGAGGCACAGCAAAGGTAAAATATCTGTGGCAGAAAAACAAAAACACTGTGTGAAGCCCAGGGTGAGTGAGGCAGAGAGGAGTGAAGGTAAACCATACAAAAAGTGAAAATGCAGGGAAGAGAAGGGCACACCTGGATTATTGGTCATACTAAGATGTTAGCCACTGTTTTATGAATATTACTCTGAGGGTACTGAGGATAAGAGAGTGGAATGGGAGCAGAAGGCAAGTAGAGAGGTGACAATGAAAGGAAGATTAGTGGACTGACATGAGAGAAATTTATCTGTATAAATTCAAACAGAATAACATGGATAGAACAGAGATAATGCAATGAGGGGGATGGAGTAGCAAGGGTGACCCTAAGTTTTTTGACCGAAACCGAAGGGAAGATAGTAAATAATGGAAGAAAGCCAAGTTTTGTGGGTAGCATTATAAGCTTAGTTTTGAGAATTGTTGAGATTGGCCTACTTTTGAGATATCTGAGATGTCAACGGTGTGGTTTACTAGGCTGAATCAAGAGGTTGATGGTAAAGTGAAACAGGGTCTCAAGAAAATAGCAGTAGTTGATTGTGTCTAATACTGAAAAACATCCACTAGATTTCATAACATGATCACTGGTAACTGCAGGAAGGTATGTTCAACAGGTATGGAAGCCAGAAGAAGTGGGTGTTATTTGGGGAGCGGTGGGTAAGAAAATGGATAGAACAATTACAGACAACTGCCAACAAACCTGGCTGTGAAGGAAAGAGGAGCAGCAGTGTCAGCGGAAGGAGAGGAGACACAATGAAGGTTTTTTTTAAAAGAACATAAAACATAAATGACAAGGGGGCATAAAAATTAATGTGTATTTTTTTTTGTTAGTTTAGTTTAAAATTAGAAGAGGAAATAACCCCAAAATCTATTTGTCTTAGATAACTTGCCAACTATGGCCATGACCAAATTAAGCCTGCCCAGAATTCTTTAAGCTGAGTCTTTTTCCTCCTGGGTGCTCTAACAACACTTGATTCCTACTTTTGTTGTGACACTTACCATATGTACTCTAATTACCATTTGTAATCTCTTTTGCTCATTGTAAACCAATTTAGTAGAATTGTTTAATCAACACTTATCCAAGGACCAGATGCGTAGTAGGTGGTCAAAGATGCACGAAGAATGCTAAACATCTTGCAAAAGCAAACACTCAAAACATTTTTCTTAAATGCATACTCTCCTTATGAAGTGTTGTTGCCTAAATGATGGATGGCATAGTTTCCGTGGTAAATCTGACTAAATCTTGAGACCTGAGTGATACTCAGAGCTTCATGCCATTGCCATAATTGGTAATACCTCCTCCTCATAAGGAAAAAAAAAAAACAAAAAACCAGCAAATTTTATTAGCATTCTGTGATGCATAAGATGACACCAAAAGTTCATGAAAAACTGGTTTCCAATAGGAAACTTTACTTTAAATGGATAAAGTGGTCAATGTGATCTCCATTTAGGGAATTAGTGCAATTAGAAAGCCCTGAAATATTAGCTATTAGCCATGACTCCAATCATTCAGTGTAGCTGTAACTACAATGGGTGTTTCTCATTTGTTATCACCAGCACTATAAGCATTCACTAGATAATTCCTTCCAAACTGCTTGGTGATAGCATGAGAAGTGCTATGTTGTTTGGCTCCCAAACGGGAGGCCTGAGCTCACAGAACGGAGTTGACACTTGTACTGCAGAAGTTTAAACCCTGTGGGGATGGTAAGGAAAGCTGTCTTGTGAGAGTGCAAAGGCAGGAGCCTAAACGACAGCTGTTTTGCAGCTGGGTCACGAAGGAGAGCTAGAAATCCCTTGACACCATAAAAGGTAGCGGATGATGGGAAGGCAACCACAGTGCCTCCATTTGTCACTGGCAGGGTGCCACTTGCTGCTCTCAAGTCCAAATGCTCTTGTAGGAGGATAAAACCAGATGTAAATAATTCTCTAATTATATATCTATATATATATACACACACAATATATATATATACTACATATATATATAGGAGGAAGCTTCAGCTATAAAGAACATAGAGGTTTAATTTATTTAGACACTAAATTCTCTGATGATTTACCAGTGTACTGAAGACAGCATTGGATTTAATAACAGAAACCTAAGTTCTAGTCTAGTTCTGACACCGTAAAGATAAACAGCCATGAAAAGCCACTGATCTGAATAAGTTTCTTTTTTTTTTTTTCAGTTATAAATCCAAGGATCTGGGTTAACTGAACAAGACTGGTTGCAATTCACAAATGGAATTCAATTCAGGGGAGGTGGTTAAACATTTAGATTAAAGAAAAAATAACTTCTTAATTCATGTCATCCTCTCTTGCTTCCACTGCTTTCCAGTCTACCATGCGGTAAAGGAATCAGCTCTTCTTCCCAGGCCCACTCAGCGGACACTAAGACTGGGGAAAGCAGTGAGACCTAAAATCAACTGTGTAGTTCACATTCTGTACTAATGAATGAAATTAAACAGAGGAGGGATAAATTACACATTTATCTTCTGAATGCAATTTCAAGGTAATGGTGCACATCAAAGGTAGTGTATCTCAGAAAGGTTCTTAAGTGAACTAGGCCACATATGTATGAAAGTCTACATTGTTCTTCTAAGTAATTCTGGTTTGCCTGAAACTGCTCTGCCTATGCCCACTGTTTCAATGTATTTATAACAGCACCACCTTCCTGGTTTGGACAAAAGTCTACAGTTACCCTAATTCCTGTTTCTCTCTCACAATAATTCACAATTAGATGAGTCAAATGATGGTTCCATGACACTGCCATGTCCCACAAGATGAAACCACTAGGCTCCATTAGCAACATCAGTGAGGTCTTACTGTGACCTCAGCTTTCCATTCCCTAAGACACTCTTAACAAAGAGCGCATTAACAAAGACATCCTTTCAGAGCAGAAGACCAGGGGAATTTGCTAGGCATAATTAAGTTTCCATTCATCTTCTCCACTTACCAAAACACATTTTTCCAGGGGCCTGTTGTCACAGCACTCTGCAATTCTACTTTTTCCTTGGAGGTTATATAGTAAGAACAGAAATATTATAGAGCAGCTTACTATGCATCAGGCGCTATTCTAAGCACTTTAGATGTATGGTCACATTACATCCTCATAAAAAGCCCTAAAATACTATTATAATCCTGGTTTTACAAAAGAAGAAAGCAAGGCACAGAGAGGTTAAGTACCTTGCCCAGGTACAGAAGCTTGATTTGGCAGAGCTGGGATTCACACAGAAACTATCTGGCTTCACAGTTCATGCTATTACATTGTAGGCATGTTCTAGAAGTTCACTACCAGGAATCATTATGTTATTTAAAAACTAACTTTATAGCTTAAAGACAAACTCATGCCCCCACCCATTCCTTTTCATGTATTTAGAGAGTACCGACTATATGCCTGGCATTGTGTGCAGCACTGGATAGGAAAAGATAAACTGGGGTAATTCCTACTCTTACACACGGTGTAACATCATGCCAACTCCAGAGGTAGGCCCTTATCAAATTGAAGATTATACTTAAAAGGGCTCTTGTTACACATGTGCACAGTAAGTACATAAGGAGAAAACAGAAAGCAGGACTTCTATTTTGCACGAGTGAGTCAGGGGAGGTTTGAAAAAAGAGTAGGCATACTTAAGCTGACTCACAGATGGAGGAAAAATTGGCCAGGCATCAAAGCAAAGGGCTATCTAGTCAGTCCAAGTGCTGGTGGCTTAAAATTTCTCTTTAGAAGATCCAAATTAAGAAAATTATTTAGAAACTCTGCTTAATGGAAAATTTTTCTTAATTTAACACTAGTTAAAAGGACCAGCAGCTTACAAATGTTAATTTGACACCAATCAACTCAAAACACATTTTTTGACCAAACGGGGTTATGTAACAACTAAACTTTATCAGATTTCTACTTCCTGCCAGGCTAAAGATTCTTGAGTCACCTTCTGTGAACACTAATTTTCTGTGACTTACAAATAAAGATCCATAGAAAACAGCAATATTTAGTAAGCAATACTCATTCACTTTTGCTTCTAGAGTGTGAAGTGACTAGCAGTGGTGCATATTAAGATTACAGAAACCTTTAAACTAGGTGGAAAGGGGAAAACACGCACAAATGGCCAGAACCTGGCACATGACCAGCAGAACAAGTCTGTATGTATAAATACAAGCGACAAGCGTATCGCCGGACTGGACCATTCCCAAGTCCCAGCATTACAGTGTGCTAGTGGAAGCACACACATGTGTTTTGGCATTATTACAAAATGAAATTCTCTTTCTCTCTTTTTGACACTGAGAGAAAATGTGTAATTTCACAAGAAAATGTGGGCCACTTACAGGAAAACATGGAGTACAGAGGTGACATGGTGATGTAGAACAGAAAGTCTGAACTTCTTTGCCTCTATATAGACAATTTAATAGTAGTTCAGCTCAGAGCTAAATTACCACTGTCAACATCAAAGACACTCTTGACCTTAGAAGGAAAAAATGTGTGATGTGAGCTGCACAGGACTCGCTAAACATCAACCTCCTGAATTCTCTTCATCACATTGTGCAGATTAATTGTCACCTGAGTTGGCAGGTTTATCTTTGAGACACAAGAGGGACTAAACAGACACTCCCAGTCATTAGAGAATTTTCACCAAAGCAATTCAAGGGTATATAGGATGTCAGTTTAGTCAATTTGACATCATTCCTTGCACAACTGCTATAAATATAGTGCAAGCTTTGGAAGAAATATGTTGACCTGCTCAGCTTCTCAAATGGAATTCATATACACATTGGGGTATGTAGTGTCATGCCATGGACAACCCCAACATGGAGCTTTGAAGAGTTGAGAGATTATCTATGATACTAAATTATTAAATTATTTAAAGTAATTTCTATTTTAAAACAAGCATTGATATGTTATAAAAAGAGAAGCAGTCACATAGAGGAAAGAATACAGCCTTGTGAATCAGACATGAGCTTGATTATATCGTGAAGGTTGATCCCTAGAAAAGCAGGACTACTTGGGCAAGTTACTTAAAATCTCCAGAAATTCAATTCTTTACAGGGATAATATCATACCTCTCAATGAGATTGTAACAAAGATAGCACACGTAAAGCTCTTACAACAGTGCATGTTACAGAGTAAGTGCTCAATAAATGTTAGCTATTATGATCTTTGTGTAATAGGGATAGCAGTAGCTAAATCTTAAGAGATTAAATAAGGTAACATATATTTAAGAAGTACAGTACAATAATACGTTGTGAGCACTCAAAAAAAAAAAGTTCTCTTAACTAGACCTTTTATACCTAAATCTATTTATCCAGAGGCAAATCACAGTTGTACATGGTTATTTTCGTTGTATTTAAAATAGCATTCTTGGCCAGGACTGGCTCATGCCTGTAAAACCAGAACTTTGGGTGGCTGAGGGGGGCACATCACTTGAACCCCAGGAGTTTGGGACCAGCCTGGGCAACAAGGTGAAACCCTGTCTCTACTAAAAATACAAAAATTAGCCGGGTGTGGTGGCGGATGCCTGTAGTCCCAGCTACTCAGGAGGCTGAGGCAGGAGAATCACTTGAACTGGGGAGGCGGAGGTTGCATGAGCTGAGATCACGCCACTGCACTCCAGCCTGGCAACAAGAGCAAAACTGCATCTCCAAACAAAACAAAACAAAACAAAAACCAAAAAATAAAAATTAGCTGGGCATGGTGGCAGATGCCTGTTGTCCCAGCTACTCAGGAGACTGGAGTGGGAGAATCACTTGAGTGCGGAAGGCGGAGGTTATGGTGAGAGGAGATGGAGCCTCTGCACTCCAGCCTGGGTGACAGAGCCAGATGCTGTCTCAATAATAATAATAAAACAAAATAAAAAAATAGTATTCTTATAATGCTTCTACACAAATAATTTTGTAATCTAAAAGAAACTTCATTATCAACCAAAGTGTCACTTGTTCTGGAATGTCTTAAAAAAACGTAGGCAAAATTTGCCTTAGGGTTCAGTGAATTTGAAGAAAAGACAAAACAGAGACCAATGCTCAACACTGAAGTTACAATTAGAAGAATGTAGGGCTTTTTTGATCAAACTGGAAAAGTCATGTATATATTGGAGATAGTTTAAGAATACATCGCCCACCTCTCCCTAGAAATATGTATTTTCCAAAAGGTCCACTGTCTCTTTGAAATACTGACATGATTTGGCAAGCTCAGGTTGAAATACTCAGCAGGGTTCAAGCTGCTATGAATCTCAAAATTATAAGGAAGTTGGAGAATTTTAGTTGACTTTGAATATTGCAGTATACAAATACCTGCTATTTCACAGAAGCAAAATTGTGTTACTCAAAACACTATTTTATTCAAATCAGTCATATTTCACATCTCTTTCCTCAAATTAAATGGCTACAGATGAGTATGTTAACATTTCCTTATTTTGTTTTTAGGAATATAACAATACAATAAAAAGTACTGAATAGGCAATGGAGGGAAAAATGTCCACAAAACATGCAAAGAAGGCATTATATCTAGCAGATAGCTTCTGTATTGAAGGATAAGCAAGAAAGAGTAGAAAAGGCAGTTTTAAGTATTGCTAGACTAGGTGGATTAATGATCAAATGAAGTTAGAAAAATATGAGTAGAAGAAGCTATGTGCCTAAAGAAGGGCCACTTAAATAAATCATCTAAAAAAGATTTCATATTAAGTGTACATACTCATTCTTTTGGAGAATGTCATTTCAGATTTGGATGCTTTCAAATAATAATAACTAATCTATTCATTTCATAAATGTTTGGATATCTACAATATCATTATAAAAAAATTCTCACATTTCCAAATAAAGATTTCTCAAATGTCTTTTACTACAGTAGTTATTTTAATATTTGTAATGATTAGTATTACAAATTAAGTGATATTATGTTAAGCAGAAGTTAGTAATTTCTAAGATCAGAATGAACTTCAGCAAAACTATAGCAAAACTCTAAAAGGAAAAGCTTGCTTCTTCTATAATCTTTTTTAGTGTAAATTCAACCTAATCACTTCCTGTGGAAAATATTTCACATTGATCTCCATCCTGTCACATTTATGTAAAGCCGATTCTTCAGCTGAAATACATAAATATTATAATTCCTATAAATGAACACATTATTTCTAGCTGCCATACTTCATCCCTAATAAAACAACAGAGATTATCTGTATTCTGT
This sequence comes from Hylobates moloch, assembly GCF_009828535.3. Classification (NCBI taxonomy): domain Eukaryota; kingdom Metazoa; phylum Chordata; class Mammalia; order Primates; family Hylobatidae; genus Hylobates; species Hylobates moloch. Next base: position 82,932,849 of record NW_026652287.1, on the reverse strand, counting down.
TATACCTGTCAGAAGAATACTGTACATACTCATTAACATCACGGCCACTGTTCATGAAATTCTACAAATTCCCTCTGAAGTGAATGGCTTATATTACACACTTTGCTGAGATTCCCATTCCAAGGCTATCAGAGCAAAACACATGGCCAGAAGATCATACTCTTCTATGTTATCAAGTGAATAAAAAGTGAATGTAACAAATTTTGTGTTTTTCATGCCTATATTCCCAAAATAATTGTTTCTATATTCATAGGACTACCATATTATTTTACTGAGACAAAGATAAGAAAGAAATTATTTTACAGGTAAACATGTTGTTATCCAACTATTTGACTCTTTAAATTCAGCCTTCAATCCCTTCTTACTGCTGAGGACTTCTGCCAACAGAATTTAACCAACAGAATGAAATAAAAAGAAATCTTCTCAGACTCTATTTACTTTAACCCACTTAAAGCATCATTTTTTCTCTTTTTGTCTAATTAGTTGTGTAACACTTCACCTTTGCCATTTATCCCTTCAAACTTTCAATATTAATTTTTTTCTTCTCTCATTTTTTTTTGTCCACCATGTAACACTAAAATGATATACTTTGTTCAACAAATACTTATTGCTATTTAAGGTCCCCTCTCAGCATAAAAAATAAGTAAGACCAAGCTGATACACTGGACTAGCTTTCAGTCTAGTGGGTAAGATAGACATGATAATAATAAGAGAGAGTAGGTGACCTATTTACTCTCGTGAGAGCACAGATAACAGAAAAATTAACTTAGGGAAGGACAGTGATGTGTCAGTGAGTGTTACGGCCTGACTGAAAGCTTCTATGTGAATTGGGCCAATCCCTGCTTTAGAGTCATTTCACCTGCATTCATTCAACAAATATTTGTTGAACAATTATGCACTAAAAACCAAGCTAGTAACAATAATGAACAAGGTATCTACTTTCATTATCTAAAAAAATAAGCAATATTTATTAATGTGTTAGGATTCAGTATCATGCAGTTATTCATATGCAATAAGAAGCCTGGAAGAATTTGAAGGCTACCTGGAAGAATGAGGAACTATTTTATGAAAGAGAAAGTGTTTTAGATTAAGTTGTATAGATCGGTAGGACTTTGCTAAGTGGAGAGGCAAGAAAAAGATATTATAGACCAAGGCAGCACCAAGTTTGGAAAAGACAAAGAATGAGTGAATGGAACATACTTAGGGAGTTACCGTAAGTTTAATAGTGTGGACAATGATGGTTGATGAGGCTGAACAAGTACAGTTATGGTCAAATAATTAGCAATGTTCCATGTCATACAAAGACATAAATAACAATGATAACAATAATATCATTCTTACTGCTAACGGTTAACAACTATCAAGTCCTTACAATATGCTGACCAGACATTGTTCTAAGTGCCTTACATTCATGCATGGACTCATTTAACTGCTCAACAAGAAAATGCTTTTTCCCTCATTTTACAGACAAAAAGGATGAGATAAAGAGAAGTTAAATAACTTGCCCCAAATCACAGAAGCTAGTAAGTAGTTGAACAAGCCAGGCAATCTAGAACCAGTGTTCATATAAGTGCAGCCACCCTAAAATGATGGAGTCCTAATGGAAAAGGAAGTCATGCTTTATGATCAAATATATTTTTATAAGCAACTAATTCTATACTTTTGAAATATTAAGACATCATCAGGCCGGGCATAGTAGCTCAAGCCTGTAATCCCAACACTTTGGGATGCCGACGCGGGTGGATCACCTGAGGTCAGGAGTTCAAGATCAGCCTGGCCAACATGGCAAAACCCCATCTCTACTAAAAACACAAAAATTAGCTGGGCATGGAGGCACACGTCTGTAATCCCAGCTACTCAGGAGGCTGAGACAGGATAATCGCTTGAACCCCGAAGGTGGAGGTTGCAGTGAGCTGAGATTGCACCATTGCACTCCAGCCTGGGCGACAAGAGCGAAACTCCGTTTCTAAATAAATAAATAAATAATAAAACATCAATCAAGCGTTTACTACATACAATAGACATTATGCTTGTGCAATGGGAAAATAAAAATATATGGCATATCTCATGAATATCGGTGGTTCCTGATATATTAAGATACAGATTTAGACACGGACATAGATTTCTTACTGAAATGACAGGGGTTTGGTCTGGATCCTGTTGCTTGATGCACAGCAAGCCAATTACTGAGACAAGGACTATCACCAGGGAAGAAGGCTTTATTTGGGTGCTGTAGCTGAGGAGATGGGAGATTAGTCTCAAATTCATCTCCCTGACCAACTAAAATCAGGTGTTTATATAGCAGGGAAGAAATGTAACTACATGCAGGAAAACAGGAATGTGGGAGGACTAAGGAAGAAGAGAGCTGGTCAACAGCAAGCAGGTTGTTGCTCAGGCAATCATGATGGGTGAGAGGTCTGGTGTCTCACTGATCAGATGAGATGATGTGGTGAGTTTCAGTTCCTTGATACTATCTGGGAGGCCTGATGGTTGGTTTCTTGAGAAAGGAAATCAGACAAGATAAACAAGTTTTAAGAATGGGAGGGTCCATTTCTATGTTTATTCAAACGAAATCATAAATATCAGATGTATGGGACAATTGAGCTGGTTTCAGATTGAGAAAAAAATAGAAATAGAGAGAGTATGTTTGCACAATATTAGCAGCTCCAATGTTGTATTACAAGAGTCCCCAACCCCCAGGCTGTGGACAGGTCCCAGTTCATGGCCTGCTTGGAACCAGGCTGCACAGTAGGAGGTGAGTGGTGTGTGAATGAGCGAAACTTCATCTGTATTTACAGCTGCTCCCCATTGCTCACATTACTACCCGAGCTCCATCTCCTGTCAGATCAGTGGCAGCATCAGATTCTCACAGGAACACAAAACCCTGTTGTGAACTGCACTGTGAGGGATCTAGGTTGTGTACTCCTTATGAAAATCTAATGCTTGTTTATCTGAGGTGGAAGAGTCTAATCCCAAAATCGTCCCTCTCAAGTCCCATCTTCTACCCAGTCCATGGAAACATTGTCTTCCATCAAACTGGTCCCTGGTGCTAAAAAGGATGGGGGCCACTGTTATATTAGACAACCTACAGTAAGTACTATAAGAGGGGTTGAAAGTGTCTCAAGAGTATAAAGAAGGCAGAGATTAGTTCTCACAGTGTTTTTTTGGGGAAAAAAGGAAATGTAAATTGTCATAAAAATTCCATCACTCCTATTTTTACAAGCAAGAACTAGACAAACTGGAAATCAATCATTTTTCTGAGATCTCAGAGAACTGAGTTTGAAAGGTGAGCCACCACCCTACAATGTGGAAAGACAGGAGATTCTACAGAATCACAGTGGAGACCTGCTTTTCTGATGCAGAAGCCAATCGAGCCAAAAATCTCATAGGCACACTTACACGGTAATTTTGACAACTTGCTGGAGGCTGAAGGTAGACTATCAAGAGAAAGAGAAACCCTGAGGACCACAGTCTTAGGGGGTACTCAACTGTTACCTTTCAGGAACCAGACCACGTTTTCATAGTGAAGAACAAAAAAAGATCCCCCACTCTCCTGGTGATGGCAGGGGAAGTAGAAGACTCATCCCTGTGAAACACATCCAGAGCCTCCTTAATAACAGAGGCCTATTCTCCAGGATGAAAGATGTTACCATAGCCTTCCCCAGAGCTTTGGGTAAAGACACTCCTCTCAATTAATCTCTATCCACTTTGTCTCACCTAATGTTAGGAGTTACACAAGCAGAATAACTCATGAAGGTCACAGGACACAGACACAGGCCCATTCAAAGACTGAGATGTGACTGGCTAATGACAGAATGTTCCTCCCCCCTCATAATTCACCACCACAACAGCTGGGCTCCTGTATAATTGTGGACTACAAGTAAAAGAGTCTCAAGACAGCATCTCTCAGAGAAAGAGTACTAAGGGAAACCTAAGGGCAAGAGAGAAGACAATCAGAACGGAAGAGAAATTTGAAGCCTCTAGCAGCTGTAGCTACAACAAACACTAAACAAGGCCCAGTTCACAGCCAGATTATACCAGTTCTCACATTAGAGGCTATTTATTTCATTTTCTACCACCCAATTCAACATGTCCTGCATTCATCAAAAAAAACATGAGACATGGCAAAAGATGGAAAAACAAAGTCCAAAGACACAAAGCAAGCATCAAAACCAGACTTACATGTTGGAATATGAAACAAATTTTGGAATTGACAGAGAACTTACAATAACTAATTACTACGTTAAGGGTTCTAATGGAAAAAGTAGACAACATGCAAGAACAGATGCATGTTCTTAGAACCACTCTAACAAAAGTAAAGAGGGGTGCCTTTGATGGGCTCATTAGAAGACCCAGGACGGCCAAGGAAAGAATCAGTGAGCTTGATGAAGGGTCAACAGAAACTTCCAAATGGACGTGCAATGAATAAAGGAATGAAAAGTACAGAATATCAAAGAACTGTGCAAAAATTTCAATATATGTGACATATGGGCAATTGGAATATCAGAAGGAGAAGAAAAATAGAGCTAATGTTACAATGATTGCGGGTGTTCCCAAACTAATGAAAGATACAAAACCAGAGATTCAAAAAACTCAAAGGCCACCAATAAGATACATTCCAAAAATACTAAACCTAGGCATATTATTAGGTTGGTACAAAAGCAACTGTGGTTCTTGCCATTACTTTCAATGGCAAATCTGCAATTACTTTTGCTCCAACCTAATATATTCAAACTTGTAGGAAGACAAGGAGAAAATCTTGAAAGAAGTCCAAAGACGGGGAAAAAAATCACCTTACCTATAGATGAATAAGGTTGCGAATTACAGTGGAATTCTGATCAGAAACCATCAAGCAAGAAGAGAGTAGAGTAAAATATTCAAATCACTGAAAAACAACCGCACAAATCTAGAATTTTATATCTGGTGAAACTATCTTTTAAAAATGAAGCAGAACTATAAACTTTCTAGATACAAAACCTGAGGGAATTTATTATGAGCAGACTTTCCCATAAGAAATCTTAAAAGATCTTCTTCAGGCAGAAGGAAAATTGTATCAGAGACTTGGATCTATATTAAAAAATGAAGAGGGTTATAGAAAGAATAAATGAAAGTAAATAAAATATTTGCCTTTTTCTTAGCTTATCTAAGTAACTGTTTAATGTAACAATAGTAATAATTTATTAGATGATTACAGCATATAGGTAAGTAGAATGAGTGACAGAGATGTCATAAGGGACAGGAGGGAGGAATTGTGAATACTCCACAAAGTAATTGTATGCACATCAAGCAGTTTAATGTCACTTAAAGGTATACTTAGTATAAAGTGCACATCACAAATTCCAGGGCAACCACCACGAAAATGTTTAAAGAAATAAAATTGATACACTAGGAGAAGAAATAAAATCATATTAAATGCTCAATTAAAACGTAAGAAGAACGAAATACAATGCAGCAAAAGCAGTCCTAAGACTGAAGTTTAAGTGGTAAGTGTGTACATTACAAAAGAACAAAGAGCTCGTATCAACAACCTACCTTTATACCTCAAGGAATTAGATAAAGAAGAAAAAAGTAAGTCCAAAGTCAGCAGAAGGAAGGAAACAATAAAGATTAGAACAGAAATAAATGAGAGAGAATAGAAAAACAACAGAAAAATAACAACAACACTGAGAGTTCGGATTTCTTTTTTCAAGTCTAAATTTTCTTTTTTTTTTTCTATTATACTTTAAGCTCTAGGGTACATGTGCACAACGTGCAGGTTTGTTACATAGGTATACATGTGCCATGGTGGTTTGCGGCACCCATCAACTCATCATTTACATTAGGTATTTCTCTTAATGCTATAACTCCCCCAGCCCCTCACCCTACAACAGGCCCTGATGTGTGATGTTCCCCTTCCTGTGTCCATGTGTTCTCATTGTTCAATTCCCACCTATGAGTGAGAACATGTGGTGTTTGGTTTTCTGTCCTTGTGACAGTTTGCTTAGAATGATGATTTCCAGTTTTATCCATATCCCTGCAAAGGACATGAACTCATCCTTTTTATGGCTGCATAGTATTCCAATGGTATATATGTGCCACATTTTCTTAATCCAGTCTATCATTGATGGACATTTGGGTTGGTTCCAAGTCTTTGCTACTGTGAATAGTGCCACAATAAACATACGTGTGCATGTGTCTTTATAGCAGCATGATTTCTAATCCTTTGGGTATATACCCAGTAATGGGATGGCTGGGTCAAATGATATTTCTAGTTCTAGATCCTTGAGGAATCGCCACACTGTCTTCCACAATGGAGAGTTCGGTTTTTTAAAGGTAAAGTCAGCAAATTCTTAGCCAGACTAAGAAAAAATAAAGAAGATTCGAATAACAAAAATCAGAAATGAAAGAGGAAACATTACAACCGATAGCAAAGAAATAAAAAGTATCCTAAGAAGAGGTGGGAAAAGAGGGCCAAATAGACACACCCAGGAAGAGCCTCTCCAGGAAAGTGAGACCAAAATATGGAGTAAATCAACATACTTCAAAACAGATCTTTTGGGAGAAAACACTGAGAGCTGACGGAGAGGCAATGCAGGCACCAGGGCTAAAGAGAGAGGAAACTAAGAGCACTGCATGGGATGGCCCAACTATATAGGAAGGACTCCTTGGCCCTGAATGGCTCCTAAGGAAGTGGTAATAAGTGAAGAACCTGTGGAGAAACCCACTCTTACCATGGACTTCTGGGATCCTGGCTGCACGAGATGCCACCACCCCTACAGACAGTTGACCTGGTAGGGGGGACTGCCCAGAGAGTAGACAGAGACCAAGCTTGAGCATGTGTAAAGCCCAGGGGATTTTGCATGGCGACAGCTGCAACAAAATACGGTAATAGGCATCCATATCCAAGGGTTCTCCATGTTCCTCTGCATGACTCTTGACTTTGCTGACTGGACTGGGAGAGAACAAGGCTGTCTTTCCTGAGATATCAAGGTGTGTCAGATCTGCACATCTGCCTGTGCACTGACCCCTCTTGGAGTTCCCTGCCTGGCTGCTTGCACAGGAGCAGGCATACTGCTTTGAGTGCTTTGCTAGTGGCCTGGGGCAATTCCCCGCCAAATCCCCCTGCCCCCACCAAGCACAGCTGGTGCTCGATCTCAAAAGGTCAGAGGACAAGGCTGCTAGCCCAGTAGGTCCCAAGTCCCCAGGGTAAGAGCACGTAGCTCCAGAATGCAGAGCTGAGATTTGTGGTTGGAGCAGGGGAAGGGCCCTCACTCTCAGCATGAGGAAGAGTGAGGCAGGGGTTCAAGGGCGCGGCACCAGTGATTGCAGGAGGCTCCCCTAAGATCCAAGAACGTATATGGTAAGGGGGTCATCTCTTCTCTCCCATCTCCCCCATCACAGAGCACTACTGCAAAGGTGCTGAATTACAAAAGACGTGCTAGGCTAAGAGCCAATCTGCCAGCCATTACTTTTTTGTTTTTTTGGAGACCGGAGTCTCCTTGCGTTTCCCAGGCTGGAGTGCGGTGGTGCAATCTAGGATCCCTGCATTCTCTGCCTCCTAGGCTCTTTTTCTTTTCTCTCTCTCTCTTTTTTTTTTTAAGACAGAGTCTAGCTCTATCGCCCAGGCCTGAGTGCAGTGGCGCGATCTGGGCTCACTGCAACCTCCGCCTCCTGGGTTCAAGCGATTCTCCTGCCACAGCCTCTGGAGTAGCTGGGATTACAGGCGCACGCCACCATACTCGGCTAATTTTTGTATTTTTAGTAGAGACAGTGTTTCACCATATTGGCCACTCGGCTATTTTTTGTATTTTTAGTAGAGACAGTGTTTTACCATGTTGGCCAGGCTAGTCACGAACTCCTGAGCTCAAGTGATCCGCCCTCCTCGGCTTCCCAAATTGATCTGCCCCCCTTGGCCTCCCAAAGTGCTGGAATTACAGGGGTGAGCCACCACTCCCTGCTTCGCGCCTGCCAGCCATGACTCTTAAGCACCATCTACTGGATGGGAACTTGAATTACACCGCCCTACCCCTACTCAAAAAAAAAAAAAAAAAATCGGCCAGTATACACTGCCTGTGAAACAAGATGCAGGAATCTTTCCAAAAATAAAGATCCCATGCAGAGCTATGGCCTTCTGTTAGGACCCAGAATTGAAGCCAAACGAACAGATATATATCTCACAGTCAAATCCTTAAGATAAATAAAGAATATAAAAATAAAAAGTCCCACCTAAATGACAGCAAATTCTAAAACAGATAAAGGAACACCAGCCCTCTCAGATGAGAAAGAATCAGCACAAGAACTCTGGCAATTCAAAAAGTCTAAGTGTCTCCTTACCTCCAAATGATCTCACTAGTTTCCCAGAAATGCTTCTTAGCCAGATTGACACGGCTGAAATGACAGACGTACAATTTAGAAATTTGGATGGCAAGGAAACTCAATGAGATCTAGAAGAAAGTCACAACACAATCCAAAGAATCCAGGGAATCCAGTAAAATGATCCAAGAATTGAAAGATGCAACAGCCATTTTAAGAAAGAACTAAACCAAAAGACTGGAAAAGTTCTGGAAGTGAAAAATTCAAAAGGAATGTCATAATACGGTTGGAGGCATTAACAACACAACAGGGCAAGCTGAGCAAAGAATCTCAGAGCTCAAAGACTATTTATCTGAATCCATGCAGCAAGACAAAAAAGAGAATAAAGAATAAGAAAAAAATGGTTAACTCTCCAAGATATATGGGATTATGTAAAGAGATCAAAACTACAATTCACTGGCATTCCTGAGAGAGAAGGAGAGAGGGTAAGCAACTTGGAAAACATATTTGAGGATATATAATAGTTCACACAAATTTTCCCAATCTTACTAGAGAGGCCAACATGCAAATTCAAGAAAATCAGAGAATTCCTGCAAGATAATATAAAAAAAAACCACCCCCAAGACATATAGTCATCAGGTTCTACAGGGTCAATGAAAAAGAAAACATCTTAAAGGCAACTGGAGAGAGGGGCCAGGTTACTTACAATGGAAACTCTATCAGGCTAGCACTGGACTTCTCAGCAGTAACATTACAAGCCAGAAGAGATTGGGGGCCTATTTTCAGCATCCTTAAAGAAATGAAATTCCAACCAAGAATTTCATGTCCCACCAAACTAAACCTCATAAGTGGAGGAGAAATAAAATCCTTCTCAGCCATGTAAATACTAAGGGAATTCATTACCACTAGACCAGCATTAAAAGAGGTCTCTAAGGGAGTACTAAACATGGAGATGGAAGAACAATACCTGTTGCCATAAAAACTGTCTTAAGCACATAGCCCACAGACACGATATAACAACTACACAATCAAGTCTACATAAAAACAGCTAATACAGGACTAAAATCTCACATATGAATATTAATCCTGAATGTAAATGATCTAAACACCCCACGTAAGAGGCATAGAATGGCAAGTTAGATTAAAAAATCAAGACCCAATTGCTGTTTTCAAGAGATCTGTTTCACAGGTATCAACACCCACAGGCTCAAAGTAAAGGGATCAAGAAAGACCTGTCAGACAAAGGGATAGGAAAAAAAAGAGATGAGATCATTATTCTCATATCAGATAAAATAGACGTTAAACCAACAACAGCCAAAAAGGACAAGGAAGGGTATTATATGATGATGAAAGTTTCAATTAAACAAAAAGACTTAACTTTCCTAAATATATACATAGCAAATATTAGAGCACATAGATTTATAATGCAAGTTCTTCTGCAGTGATGAAAAGACTTAAGGCATCCATATAGTGACAGTGGGAGGCTTCAACTCCCCACTGACAGCGTTAGACAGATCATTAAAGCAGAAAACTAAAAAACAAAACAAAACAAAACAAAAAAACCTAGAGCTCAACTTGACACTTCAGTAACTGGATCTAACAGACATCTGTATAATATTCCACCCAACAACCACAGAATATATAATCTTCTCATCTGCACATAGAACATACTCTAAGCGACCAGATGCACAGCCATGCACAAGTCGCAATAAATTTTAAAAAAAATCAAAATCTTACCGAACACACTCTCAGACCACAGTGCAATAAAAATAGAAATCAATACCAAGAAGGTTGCTCAAAACCAATCAATTACACGGAAATTAAATAACTTGTTTCTGAATGACTTTTGGGTAAACAACAAAATTAAGACAGAAATAAAAAAATTGGAATAAATGACAACAGATGCAGCATACCATAATTTTTGGGGTGAAAAAGCAATGTTAAGAGGAAAGTTTACAGTGCTAAATGCCTATATCGAGAAGGTAGAAAGATGTCAAATTCAAAATCTAACATCGCACCTAGAGGAACTGGAAAAGAAGGAAGAAACCAACCACAAAGCTAGCAGGAGAAAAGAAATAACCAAAATCAGAGCAGAACTGAATGAAACTGAGTCACAAAAATCCATATGAATTATCAGTGAAACAAACAACTGTTTTTTTGGAAGAATAAACAAAGTTAATAGATCGTAGCTAGATTAACAAAGAAAAAAAGAGAAGATCCAAATAAGCATAATCAGACATAACAAAGATGACATTACAACCAGTCCCACAGAAATAGGAAAGATCCTTCAAAATTACTATGAAATCTAGAGGAAATGGATAAATTCCTGGAGACACACAATTTTCAAGATTAAACCATGAAGAAATTGAAAATCTAAAGAGATCAATGAGTTTTTAAACTGAATCAGTAATAAAAAACCTACCCACCAAAAAAGATTTCCACTGGATGGATTCACAGACAATTCTATTGGATGTACAAAGAAAAGCTGGTACCAATTCTACTGAATCTATCCCAAAAAATTGAGGAGAAAGAATTCCTTCCTAACTCATTCTATGAAGCCAGCATCATTCTGATACCAAAAGCAGGCAGAGACACAACAAAAAAGAAAACTTTAGGCCAATAATGCTCAAAACTCTGTCTTTTTTTCTTTGTTAATCTAGCTACGATCTATCAACTTTGTTTATTCTAATAGTGATATGAATAATGAAATTAAGGCTGAGGTGGTCTCAGATGGAGATGAGGAACTTGTTGGGAACTGGAATAAAGGTGGCTCTTGTTAAGTTTCAGCAAAGAGACTGGTGGTATTTTGCCCCTGCCCTAGAGATCTGTGGAACTTTGAACTTGAGAGAGATGATTTCGGGTATCTAGCAGAAGACATTACTTTTTCTTTTTCTTTTTTTTTGAGACAGAGTTTTGTTCTTGTTGCCCAGGTTGGAGTGCAATGGCGTGATCTCGGCTCACGGCAACCTCTGCCTCCCGGGTTCAAGTGATTCTTCTGCCTCAGCCTCCCGAGTAGCTGAGATTATGGGCATGTGCCACCAAGCCCAGCTAATTTTGTATTTTTAGTAGAGATGGGGTTTCTCCATGTTGGTCAGGCTGGTCTTGAACTCCCAACCTGAGGTGACCCACCCACCTCGGCCTCCCAAAGTGCTACGATTACAGGCATTAGCCACCATTCCGGGCCCTAAGGTGGAAGACATTTCTAAGCAGCAAAGCATTAAAGAGGTGACTTGGGTGCTGTTAAAGACATTCAGTTTTATAAGGGAAGCAGAGCATAAAAGTTTGGAAAATTTGCGAGCTAACAATGCAATAGAAAAGAAAATCCTATTTTCTGAGGAGAAATTAAAGTCTGCTCCAGGAATTGGCATAAGTAACGAGGAGCCGAATGTTAATCACCAAGACAATGGGAAAAATGTCTCCAGGGCATGTCAGAGACTTTTGTGGCAGCCCCTCCCATCACAGGCCTGGAGGTTTAGAAAGAAAAAGTGGTTTTGTGAGTCCGGCCCAGGGTCCCTGTGCTGTGTGCAGCCTAGGAAGTTGGTGTCCTATGTCCTAGCCCCTCCAGCCATGACTAAAACAAGCCAAGGTACAGCTGGAGGCTGTTGCTTCAGTGGGTGGAAGCCCCATGCTTTGGCAGCTTCCATGTGGTGTTGAGCCTGCAGGTGCACAGAAGTCAAGAATTAAGGTTTGGGAACCTACATCCAGATTTCAGAAGATGTATGTAAATGCCTGGATGACCAGGCAAAAGTTCGTTGCATGGGTGGAGCCCTCGTGAAGGACCTCTGCTAGGGCAGTGCAGAAGAGAAATGTGGGGTCAGAGTCCCCATACAGAGTCCCCACTGGGGCTCCACCTGGAGCTGTGAGAAGAGGGCCACAGTCCTCCAGACCCCAGAATGGTAGATCCACTGACAGCTTGCACCGTGCACCTGGAAAGGCCACAGACACACAACAGCAGCCCATGAAAGCAGCCAAGAGGAGGGCTATACCCTGCAAAGTCACAAGGGTGGAGCTGCCCAAGACCACAGGAACCTACATCTTGCATCAGCATGACCTGGATGTGAGACACAGATTCAAAGGAGATCATTATGGAGCTTTACGATTTGACTGCCCCGGCAGGGCATGGTGGCTCATGCCTGTAATCCCAGCACTTTGGGAGGCTGAGGAGGGCAGATCACGGGCTCAGGAGATTGAGACCATCCTGGCTAACACAGTGAAACCCCATCTCTACTAAAAATACAAAAAATTTGCTGGGCATGGTGGTATATGCCTGTACTCCCAGCTACTTGGGAGGCTGAGGCAGGAGAATTGCTTGAACTAGAGAAGTGGAGGTTGCAGTGAGCCAAGATCATGCCACTGCACTCCAGCCTGGGTGACAGAGCAAGACTCTGTCCCCCCCAAAAAAAAAAAGTTGACCGCCCCACTGGATTTTGGACTTGCGTGGGCCTGTAGCCACTTTGTTTTGGACAATTTCTCCCATTTGGAATGGCTGTATTTACCTAATGCCTGTATCCTCATTTTATCTAGGTAGTAACTAACTTGCTTTTGATTTTAAAGGCTCATAGGTAGAAGGGACATGCCTTGTCTCAGATGTGACTTTGGACTGTGAACTTTTAAGTTAATGCTGAAATGAGTTAAGACTTTGGGAGACTGTTGGGAAGGCATGATTGGTTTCGAAATGTGAAGACATGAGATTTGGGAGGGGCCAGGGGAAGAATGATATGGTTTGGCTCTGCGTCCCCACCCAAATCTCATCTTGTAGCTCCCATAATTCCCACATATTGTGGAAGGGACCTGGTGAGAGATAACTGAATCATGTTGGTGGGTCTTTCCCATGCTGTTCTCATGATGGTAGGTAAGTCTCATTAGATACGATGGTTTTAAAAATGGGAGTTTCCCTGCACAAGCGCTCTGTCTGTCTCTCTGTTTGCCTGCTGACATCTATGTAAGATGTGACTTGCTCCTCTTTGTCTTCTGCCATGATTTTGTGGTCTCCCCAGCCATGTGGAACTGTAAGTCCATTAAACCTCTTTCTTTTATAAATTGCCCAGTCTTGGTAATGTCTTTATCAGCAGCGTGAAAACGGATTAATACACTGAGTGTCTTTACAATGGGGAACTCTGACAAAAACTACCTCAAGCCAGGTTATCAAGATTAGCATAAAGAATGATAAGTCACATCGCTAATAGATATCCTTGATATGATGAGGATGATAATTTACCTCTGGTGGTTTTCCTCCCAAACCCCATAATCTAAGTCTAATCATGACAAAATATCAGCCAAATACCAACTGAGGAACATTCTACAAAATATATGACCTTTACTCCTCAAAATTGTCAAGGTCATCATAATAAAAATAAGTCTGAGAAACTGTCACAGCAAGAGGAGCCTAAGGTGACGTGACTACTAAATGTAACGTGGTTTCCTAAATGGGATCCTGGAACAACAGAAGGACATTAAGGAAAACCTGAAGAAATCTGGATAAAATATAGACTTTAGTTAATAACAATATATCTATGTTGGCACATTAATTGTGACAACTATATCATACTAATGTATTATATTAATAATAGGGGCAACTGAGTGTGGGTATATGAGAACTCTCTGTACTAACTTCAATTCTGTAATCAAACTATTCTAAAATAAATATTTATTAAAAATTAATTGCATTAAAAAGTCTATCAGAAGTGCCATAAAATTATAGCCTTTGTTTTATCTGAGTTAAAAATACATAGGTGCCTCATATTTTTTTCATGTTGGAATAGTTTGCAACACAAGTAAATTCATAAGATAAAACTCAAAAAAAGATTATGACTCAAACTGCTAAATGTGGAGGGTGAGAGCATTCCAGTTAAAGGAAAAATCTCAAAGTCATAACTGCTTCCTCTGATGTATTATTCTGTATAGGATAGAAGTAACAACATTTGCCAGAGATATGTGAGGAAAAGATTTTAAATACTGGAATCACCAAATGCTGTTTCTATTTGAGAAATGGAAAATAATTACAATTTGCTTAAGATCACAAATTAATAAAGTCAATTTCCTCTTTCAAACTTATGGCTGAAGTTTTGTAAGCATGAAAAAAAGTTGTTTTTGTTTTTTTTTAACTAGTATTCTGAAAATTACATACACATCTTTAAATGCATTATAACATTATCAACTGGTAGTTCAACTCTTTTCTTTCGGATTCATCTAGACAAACGGCTATTTTCTGCATAGCTCTAGCCTCAATGTTAATTAAGAAATCTTTCTCTTTCAAAATGTTGACCTCATTGGCACTTCCATCCTGATTTCCTGGATCTCCGTCCACCCATCATACCAATCATAGAGAAGAGCAACAAATCACACTCTTTTTAAATAAATTTTCCAATGCTAAACACTGACAGCACACTTGACATAATAAATTACTGAGTAAGCAACAGCTCAGGTGTTCTGTCACCAACTCAAGGTCTACCAGTTTACCAGGTAAATAGTAGTTTCTCTCACTTATGTTTATTTCTAAAACTTTTGTATTCTGCATGACTGCTCCCTTTCAGTCTGGTATCTTATAAAATTCTCCAAAGTACATTTGGCAGAATACTATTATCTTGGGATAAATGGATTCAACTTGAAAAAACCTGTACCATATGATGAATAAGCTAAATAGGGCTTTAAATACAAAGAAAACTTTCAGAGCCTTTAATGGATACAATATACACATATTTTAAGAAAGAAATATAGTATGTATCTTTCCTCACACTAATTTGACTACTGGATTTTTTTTTCAAAGGACATCTAGAAGTATCATATTATGTGGAATACATTTTGGAAATGGATTTTGTACATTTTAGGAATATTGCTTTGATAATTCCTATCAAAGCAATAATGGCAGTAGTAAAATAATGGCAGTAGTAAAATCTTCTTGGCATTCTTAAATTTCAGCATATTTGAAATTCTTCTTTTTATTCTTACTTAAAAGCAATCCTTGCTGTGTAGCATTACTTGTTGAGTCAGCTTTGCTAATGTTTACAGTCGAAGCAAATGTATAAAGGCAAAAATGCAATTACATATGCCTACATAAATATAGACATATATAACTGTATATAAAAGTATTATAGTTCTCTCTTTCTATATATATGTATATATACATATACACACACACACACACACACAGTCAAGGCAAATGTATAAAGGTATAGCTATATATGCCTATATACATATAGACATATATGACTATATATAACTCTCTCTCTAAATATATATCTATAGATATATCTATAGAGATATAGATATATAGATATCTATAGAGATATAGATATATCTATAGATATATATAGAGAGAGTTATATATAGTTATATATGTCTATATGTATATAGATATCTATAGATATATATATATATAGAGAGAGAGAGAGAGAGAGAGAGAGAGAGAGAGAGAGAGAGAAGTATCAAGATGGTGAGGGAGTCAGGATGGAACAGTCCTCTTCCATATCAGCAGAAATAGGGTGGAGTGATGACCACTTTGGCAAATGTGTACCCTAGGTAGAAAAGGGGAAGACAGACACCCTCAGGAAAACATCTTGAGCCAAAGCAATAGATTGAAACTTAATCCTTTACTTCTGCTGATGTAACTAACCTCTCTGAGGTATACAAGGAAATCTTGCAATTCTGATCAAGTAATTTTCTGCTTTAAGTGAGTAAATTTCTGATTCAAGCAGACAGAAAGTCTATTTCTCTTTTAGCTATTGCTATTTCATCTCAAAAGATGAGAAATAGAAAAACCTATAAAATAGATGATATCTTCAGGTTTCATCTTTCAGAGACAAAAATTTCTTGGTGATGTTACATCTAAAAACCACAATACTTATTTCTCCATTATATGACATCATTATATATGGCTTTATACAACAGTTAGTGCCCAATGTAAACTCTATGCCATACAGCTAATGTCAAACTGACAAAAGAGTCCTACTTATACGTGAGTCATTCTGCATATTGAGGTCCTCTACACCACAGGTACTGTTATTGCCATGCAGACTGAATTACAGTATATGCTCAAGAATGTACCTCATCCTGTCACTTTTGACAAAGAGCCTCAATTATGTTATACAAATGGGGAGTCCTGCAATTTTAAGCCTTTTAAAAGAATTATGCCTTCCACTGTGAGAAGAAATCAATTACTAGGCAGGTAAGTGCTCAGGTGCTCTGGCTTCAATCCAACATTCTACCAGTTAAATGTTTACCAGATAAAGGTCAAGCCAATTCACTCAGGTCTCCCATGCCCTTCACCCTCACCCCTTTCAGTGTGGAGTATCATAATGGTTCCTTCAAAACTTCACATTTGAGGAAAACTATATACATCACATTTAAATTAAAAACTCAGCTGTAAACTCCACTATCACTATTTTCTATCACATATACAAATACTTAAATCTTTTTTACCAGTAGCTATGTTAAAATTCTTTTCTTTTAAAAATATACACAGAAAATGCATTTTCAGTTCAGAACTGTATTAGAAGAAAAATCTAAAAACTGAATGAAGGTTTCTTTTGAAAATGTTTTTATGCATTTTGAAGTCAGGCATTTATGTACATGAGGTACCATACATGTATATTTTAGCATAATAGCCAAAAAGCTAAAGAGCAATTTTAAGGGGCTGGTGTGGTGGCTCACAACTGTAATACCAGTGCCTTGGGGGATTCAAGGAAGGAGGACAGCTTGAGCCAAGGAGGTGTGGACCACTACACTCCAGCTCCAGTGACAGAGCAAGACCCTGTCTCAAAAAACAAACAAACAAAGCAATTTAAATAGTACTGCTTTCAGAAAACAGGAGGGAGCCACTTCACAAAACAATCCACCTTATAAGTAATATTTAATTCTTCATAAGGTGAAGAAAACAAGAGATGAGGATTTATTTAATATATCAAGAGATATATGAAATGAATAAGAAGCTCAGAACTTGGGAAAAATGTGAAGCTGACCCCAGAATTAACTGTGTTTAAAGCAAGTACAATTTTACTAAAAACTAAGGATATACTCTATGGCTCTGCAGGCTTCATGCTTCAGGTTGCTGAGCCTCATGGGCCTCAAATGTAATACAGGTAAACATAAGGGGAAATCACAAAAACCTTATGAACTTGTGAACATGTTCATGGCCAGGCAGGTTTTGAATCTATTTATGAGTCTGCAAAAATGAAGACTTTCATATCTTATAACAGATGTGGCATCGTTTATGTGCATGTGTGTGTGTGTGTATAACCAAATGCCACAAGGAAAAAATACAATTTCCTTTTGTAAAAGCGTTGGCCCAACTACTTGAGAAGAAATATGTTTGTTTCTAAAAATGTATATTGTCTGTACCATCACTCCTAAGAGTAAACACAGGCTTAGACCAGATGCTGTTTTAACAAGGAGTGATACTCAAATGTTCTACTTGATATATTACTAGACAAAAAATAACTAAGCAAGGAAAACATACAGCATAAATTAAAAACAGTTTAACTCATGTTAAAATGTTTTTATGCTCTATTATGTGATAAGAGAGTCAATACGATGTAGCAGAAAGAATAACAAGCTGGAAGCTATGAAGTCAAGTATCATAGAGTATCAGTGGGGCTTATTTAACAAATAAAAGCTACACAATGGGGGGTGGGGGATGGAATCTTCCAAGCGGTATGGAATCCTGTGCCTATAATAAAAATTAAAGGGTAAGGTAATACAATGAATGTACCTACATAATTGTGCTTTCTGAAACAAAAACGACTTCCACCAGTCACTAGTATGGTAGACTGACTTTTATTGTGAATTTCACCGAAATTAAATACACAGACGCTAAGGAAATGCTGTTAGTCTTTGTATCACCACTGCTTATTAGCTAGAAAGAGACAAAGTTCAGGCTCAACAAAAATGTGTATCCAATGCAAGTCTTTACACAGGACTGCTTTTTATTTTATTTTTAGTTCTGTAAGAAAGCCAAGCTATATTTTAAAAACATGTCACTTCTCCATCTATATGCCTCCAGTAATATGGAATATCAGAGTACTAGGGATTATGAGGGCTTGAGCCAGCTATTTAAATTGCATTAAATGACGATGATAGATCAAATACAGAAACCAAACAGACAAGTTAAACAACAACAATAAAATGTGTGAGACGGGCATGGTAGCTCACGCCTGTGGTAATCTTAGCACTTTGGGAGGCCGAAGTGGGCAGATGACTTGAGACCAGCCTGGCCAACGTGGTGGAACCATAGCTTTACTAAAATTATCCGGGCGTGGTAGCAGACACCCCTAGTCCCAGCTACTTCAGAGGCTGAGGCACTAGAATTGCTTGAACCCGACAGGCGGAGGTTCCAGTGAGCCAAGATCGTGCCACTGCACTCCAGCCTGGGGCGATAGAGCGAGACTCTGTCTCAAAAATATATAAAAAATAAAATTTTTAAAATGTGTGGACCCCTGCGGAGTTAATAAAAAATTACAAATGGGCTTAGCTAGCAGGAACAGAAACAGGGGTAGAGGGCAAATGTTACGAGAAATGGGGTCAACTCCAAACGGCTCACTAGCACCCAAGTATCCTGTTACAAACACGCTGCTCACAGCACCCCCTGCACCCAAGCATCCTGTCTGCATTCAGCCTAAAGCAGCACAACCTTGTAAAACTCCCCTCTAGCCCCTGCCTCTTTGCAAACGGCAGACAGCCTTCCCTCCGCTGTCTTGCCCATTGCTCCCTTGCAATGTATCTCCCTCGTTTCTCTAAATAAAGCTGTCTTTCTAAACTCATTAATGTCTTGGTAAATTCCTTTACCACCCGCAAGCCAGCCTCAGAGAGTCGTTGACTATGACAAAATGTAAGTTACCTTAAAAGCAATATACAATTGACCCTTGAACAATGTGAGGGTTAGAGGGGCCAACCCTCATGCAGGGTTGTACATATAACTTTTGTATGTACATATAACTTTTGACTCCTCCAAAACTTAACTACTAATAGCCTGTGTTTGTGTGCATAAATTTTGATAAATTTTAACTTTTTATAATAAACTTGTGTATAACTTATGGCAGTAAATGATGGACTAGTATTTACATATATTTTATGTATTTATGACACATCGAACTTAAAAAAAAGTTATTCAATATATCCAGGCTATGAAGTTTGTCTGCATGTTTTTTTTTAAATTGTTGCAAATCTCCAAAAATTTTTCCAATGTATTTATTGGAAAAAAAAAAAAAAAACTGTGTATGAGTAGACCTGCACAGTTCAAACTTGTGTTGTTCAAGGGTCAACTAATCTTATTTATTTGGAAATAAATAAATAAAAAGCTGGCCCGGCGCGGTGGCTCACGCCTATAACCCCAGCACTTTGGGAGCCCGAGGCGGGTGGGTCATGAGGTCAGGAATTCAAGACCAGCCTGGGCAATATGGTGAAACCCCATCTCTACGGAAAATACAAAAATTAGCCAGGCGTGGTGGCACACACCTGTAGTCTCAGGTATTCGGGAGGCTGAGGCAGAACAATCGCTTGAATCCAGAAGGCGGAGGTTGCAGTGAGCCAAGATCGCGCCACTGCACTCCAGCCTGGGTGACAGAGTGAGACTCCATCTCAAAAATAATAAATAAATAATAAAAAAGCAAAGCAGCACATATATGTAGATATAGCTGAAATTATCTCACGTGGCCTTTAATGCCAAAGAATTTGAGTATTTTAATTTTTATTGCTCCTGAGACTATCAGGCAAAAGAAATAGCTCTAATGATGATTTCTACTAAGTGACATACAAAAGTAGTATAAAAGCCTGAGAGATTTTGGAGATTCCTGTGCCACTTAGTGACAGCAAGTAGAATAATCATAAGACTAGTACTAGAAAACAAATGCATATTTGGAGTGGAAGGGAGATCCTTAAAAATGAACTATCAGATTCATTATGCTTCAGAGTAAAAATAATACAATGATAACTCTATTAGCTCCAGACTGATAAATCATAACGTTTAGGTACAACAACTTCATATAAAGGCTTAGCTGAATATATGGTAGTGATTAAACTTCCTTCTATATTTTCATCCAATATTTCAGTAGCATGATATATGTGGTATTATGTCTTCCCTTTTTCATAGAACAAATTTAGCAACTTGCATTATATATATATCCATAATAATTATTCAATCAGATTAACAGGAAAAATTACCATTTGTTCCGAACTAGCTCCAATCTAAACATGTCTGTGCAGTAATTATAATAAACAAATAAACAAACAAAAAAACCCAAATATTGGTCAGCTTCCAAAATGGAAGTAACTCTTCTCTGGAGAAGGTCAAATGAATGAAAAAGAAGTCTTAGCTCTAAATAATAATAGCAAAAGGCCCATGGAAACACACTGCATTACATTTCCAGATAAACTACACTGACATCATTTTAGCCTAGGGTATGGGACTTTTCTGTGGAACCTCCACTACTTCCACAACTGGAGTTTTATGTAGCCTAATTAACTTTGGCTAGACACAGAAGTCTGGCTCAGTGCTCTCATGCCGTAGCCAAAATAAAGGTTTTCTGTATCAAGAATTACTGTCAGAGGCTCCAATATCCTTCCTTCTCTCCTACTAACCTGAATCTGGAAAATAAGCTAACAGCCAAGTAACTTTTACTACAATTTAAGTCAATATTAATTTCATTGGCTCACAAAACTGAGAAATATTTGGCTTAAATAAAAAGGACAAAAAGAAACGAAGTAAGCATGTGCACACAACTATAGAACCCACACAACTTTAGAAACAGCTATAAAACCATCTGAAATACCATATTAATGGAAATGTTATTCCTCTTTTCTCTCTTAATGCATGCCCAGTTTTAAATTCATGGCATTTGCCCTAGGTAACAAAGTTCAAACAAGGAATAAATCACAATTTTAAGCAGAGCAATTCAAACTCATCTTGTGTTTAGTATTTTAATTGGACATGACATTGGTATGAAATTTCCATATATTTTAAAGAGACGTCACTTGGGTCCAACTATATTTAAACATGGAGGCTACAATGACTCTAATACAAAACTATTCCCCAGGATACCCCGAAATTTTTGTATTAGAAGTACAATGTAGGATCTAAAACTGTCAGTAGCCTAAAACTGAAGTCTTCTGTTCATGACCTATCATGCCCAATAATAAAATTCGGTTTAACCACTAAAATTAAACTAGTATCCAAAGATAGTTTCTAAAAATAAGTTATAAAAAGAGGATGGGGGGATAAGTAGTTATTGAGTAACTAAATAACTTGTAACTTACTAGGTAACTAGGTAGTCAAGTTACTTTTCCAATCACCAATCAGTTTAATCACATACACCAAATGGGAAAAAAACTCCACACTTAAAATTATTTAATGTGGAGAGAAAATTCATGACAGTTCAGAAAACCTTGAAGTTATATTCAATTCTACTGTTTAGTAGTGAAATGACTTTTGGGGATGTTCCTCAAACCTTTGAAGCTCAGAATCTTCGTTTATAAAAAGGGGATAATACTCTCTAAGGGTTGTTATCAAGCTTCTATTAAATATCACATGTCAAGCACAGGCACTGAAGAGACGCACGCCCCTCTTGTGCCCATCTCCCCATCTAGGATTTTGGAAGATTACTGTGTATTCACTCTATAATCATGCCACCCTCATTCATTTTTTTTCAGCACAGATCACTGAGGATTAAAGCAATACCTAGCTTGAAGAAATAAGTCTCAATACATGTGTTGACCAAATGAAGGGATTAATGAGGGAATGAGTACTGGCGGGGAGGGAGGGAACAAAAACATTTAAAAGCCATGTCCCCAGCCCTTAAATAACTTATAAAGGAAAAGGCACATGGGTACAGGGATAGTAACCAATACATTGAAATGGCAGGTACTGAAGAAATAAAAAGTAAAGACTCACCCCCTGCCCCGTATCTAGTGTCAAAAGACAGACACATATGTATGTGTCATTCTATTTGGAAGTGCCCTATTATGAAGATACTGAGACCGGTACTAATGAAGTATAGAGAAAAAACAAAAAAGTAACTGCTTAAGAAAGTCAGGCAAGACTTCACAGAAGAAGTAAAATCTGAACAGGCAAAGAGAGGAAAAGGACATTTTTGGCAGAAAAATAAAAGAGGATTTGATCTATAGAATGTGCCAAAGCATTCTGGGAAACCTTAAATCCGTTTGAACTTTTCTAAATACTCTAAATATTACACAAATTCTTAAAGAAAAACTTTAAAAAAGGTACTGAGTGAATCATTTCACTGACTGTAATAAAAGTACTAATAATCAATATTTTTCTAATATATCTTGTAAACATATAAGTCTTATATGAAATCCTACTCTCCAGTCTAAGTCAAATATAGGTGCATTTCATTTTTACATATTTTGCCTTCGGCCAGTTTTGATGAAAGAGTGAAAACACCACTCAATTTCTATTCCTCTTCTCTTGAGACTAGCAGCCAATTCCATTTTATAATATATTTAAAGCATTCAGAAGTCAAAATGTGTGGTATTTTCTACCTTTGCAAATTCTATGTTAAGCCAGTGGGCTGTTACCAGGCCAAGAAACCCCAAATTAGACAAAAGCTATCCACAGGGATCAGAAATTTGCCAAATGTCATAATTTAGAAAGAAGCTGTTAAAGATGGCTGTGGGGTTTTGGCACTGTGAGTTTCAGCCATTCCATAATAGGGTTTGTATTTCATCTAATCAGCAAGTCGGAAACTATAAAAGTCTTGGTGGGGGGGATTAAAAATTTGGATTGTAGTATAGGAGTCTTTCCTTTCCTTCCATATGGTTTGGTAAATTAAAACTTCTAAATCTGAAAAAAAAAAAGCCTCCTGAAAAGAATAAAACAGCCTTTAAAATCATATTTTTGGTACAGGAAGCCTAAGTATTCAGGCTTGAAAAATTTTTTTAGAAAGGTCACATGGTTTCTATATCCAGTGCCATGGTCTAAGCATATAAAGAATCATGGAAATTTAAGTTTAATTTTTTTTTCTTTTCTAACTTTTTTTTGGGGGGGTGCGGGTGGGCAATGAACCAGACATCTGAAACTTTTAGATTTTTTTTTTAAAGGTGGCCATTTATCAATCTAGTTTAGGTATATTAATTTAATACTTATGTGGAGTAGTGTGAATCACCACACATCAAAAAGAATCATCAGTACAGAAATGGGAAAAGGTTTTCTTAGGGTAAAACAACTTTTCCCAGGTCATTAAACTAGAAATATCTGTAAATAGCAGAAATAAAGACGGTAATCTTCAATTCTTAGTTATTGTTCTTTCCCTTCCTTTGTTCCTTCTCTGCCATTTGGACCCCACATTGATTTCTTTCATAATTCCCTCTTCTACATTCTTTTATGTCCTCATCTTCTGTTCGCATATAAGAAGATTTCATTACCTTCATTCTCCTATCTTCCAAATGAAAATCGTGTTGCTATCATATCTTTAAATTCTATAAGCTCTTTCTTGCTTTTTTTGGTTTCTTCTTTTCATGGCATCCTGCTTCATAAAATGCTATATATTTCTATCTCTTTCTAAGGATTATTATTCTTTTAAAGATTTCTTCATTTCCTTAGAGTTCCTTCTCCTAATAATTTGTTTCAGTTCCAGTCTTTTTAATTTGTGTCTTTCCTGATATGATTGATGATCCTTGGTTACCCATTGATGTTTAAGAATGAGTTAATTAATAAAAGCTGAATCGAATTCCTAAGACACAGACAGGCATTCTAGATGGAATAGATTCACTGTGCTGTGTCTGGCTTGGGAGCCAGTCATTTACAGGGGACCTCTAAATGTAGGTATTTGAAAATCTTTTCCTTACTGTGATTTAGTTTCCCTGGATCAGATTTCAACAATTTCTTGAGAGGTAAGGTATAAGCAAAAAGGGTGGGCTGGAGGAAAGGGGGTAAACCCTGTGTTGCTGGTATTCTGCATGGGATAGGAGAGGGGTATTAAGGATCTGAGTACTCCATGGGAAGAGCCTCAGTCAGTCCTCTTTTCACTCCCCTCCTCATTCTGCCTTCAACTGTGCAAGCTGTTCTTGAATCCTGAACTTCTCTTTACTTGTTCTACCTCTTAAGGGCCCCTTTCCCTTGCCTTGAAGGCAGGTGCCTAGTTGCTGGCATTTGTGGGCAAAGGGGAGAGACCTGAATACTCCATTCATTGGCTGCAATTTACTACCCCATTTTATGTCCCTTAACTGACTCTTTTCTGTGTCAGCTGCCTCCAATGTCTTGAGCCTCTCCAGGTTTCTTTGACGTAAGCCAGATTTCTTTTCATTGTTATCCCATTCCAAAGTTTAGATTTTCATTTCCTTCTCCCAGGCAAGTCAGTTATAATACTTTCAACTGCTTTCTGAGTTGCAAAAATCAGCTGTAATCTCTTATCCACTGAAATCTCTCTTCCCATTCCTATTGTTCCTTTATAGTATTCCCTTAATATTTTATTCATTAAAAGCTTAGTCTGATTTGCCCACACGATCACCAATTTATTTGCCCAGTACTTTTATGCACCTCACTCCAGCATTCCTTCTAGATTTGTGTTCTTTTGAAGAACATCTCCAGTAACTTCTTCAGCAAAAGTTTTTAGTAGACTAAATTTTATTTAATTTATTGGCTTGGGAATTCCAGGGTCACGTAGGTAAATTCAAAACCCAAAGCTTGGTAAAGAAAGGACAGGAGCAACCAATTCCCAGCAGATACTTTGTTCACTCTCCATCCAGATCCCAGTCTGAGATAGGCAAACATTCACGCTGCCTTCTTATACTTGTGGACAAACTTATGTTGTCCTTTCAAGGCAGGTATGAATTTCCCTGCCTTATTTAGGCATTTAATTCCTGCTCTTCCATTGGTCCAAAGCGTTGTTTCCTATTCTAGAAATAATGAAAACAAACAAACAAAAACCACCTTCTCACTGGTTTCCACAATCAGTAAATAATTCCAGATGAGCTGCAGGACCAGCCTGCTGTTCACTGCTCTGGTATTCAGTTACCACTTCATTTCTAGCTCCTAGGAACTTATCTTACTACTCATGCTCAGTTTAGTGTTAAAAACATATCTGTTATATTTTATTAAGTAGATCTAAATATTTTTGGTGGGATGTTTTCTGGTTACTTAGTCTACCTATATGATTTCTTTTTTTTTTTTTTTTGAGATGGAGTCTGACTCTGTTGCCCAGGCTGGAGTGTAGTGGCATGATCTCAGCTCACTGCAACCTTGGCCTTCTGGGTTCAAGTGATTTTCCTGCCTCAGCCTCCTGAGTAGCTGGGATAACAGGGACGCATTACCACCCTTGGCTAATTTTTGTATTTTTAGTAGAGATGGAGCTTTGCCGTGTTGGCCAGGCTGGTCTTGAACTCCCGACCTCAGGTGATCTGCTTGCCTTGGCCTCCTAAAGTGTTACATGATTTCTCGAAGAGTATTTTAGTGGTATTTTAGAATGGATATTTGACAACTGTAAGAGTTATCTACCATCTTCTGTGGAAAGTAAAATGTTATTATTTTTGAAGTAATACAAAAATACTTTTCAATGAATTCACTTAGGAATCACCGTCCTGATCATTTGCTCTATGTTTTTCTAATACTCATTTATTTTTATTAATATTGAAGAGAAATTAGGTACTATAACTAAAATAATACAGATATTTGATTCAGACTAGGATTGAAGCCTAGTTCTATCACTTATTGTCTATGTGAGCTCAGAAAACTTACTTAAACTTTTAAACAATTCACTATTGTGTAAAATAAAGACATTACTATTAGTTTGAAATATATGAAATTACCATTTTTATAGGTCATAGTGGTACAATACTAGTAATTTTTTATGCTCCATACTCATGTCACTTTCATGGAATGGTGGGCTCCAAGGGTGCTTGTCACATAGTAAGAGGCCATCAGATAGCCTCACTTCTCT
Source organism: Hylobates moloch (assembly GCF_009828535.3). Lineage (NCBI taxonomy): Eukaryota > Metazoa > Chordata > Mammalia > Primates > Hylobatidae > Hylobates > Hylobates moloch. Next base: position 82,906,675 of record NW_026652287.1, on the reverse strand, counting down.
TACAGAATGATTTCAATTAGAAGGAATTTCAGCACACAGAATTTTATACAACGTTGGCTATTTACAAGAATCATATTTAGTTCTAAGTATAGCCAATTTGGGGCTAACACTGGTTTGTAGAACATAATATTTATGCAAATATCATTATTAGAACAAATTCATTATGTAATTCCATATTTGGGATTCTCCATTTATATTTTTCAAAGTTACATCAAGGATCATGGCACCTCACATCTGTTTGTTTTTTTAATTTTTTAATTCTTTTAAAAATTTTCTATAGGTGCATAATAGGTATATATATTTATGGGATACAGGAGATGTTTTGATACAGGGATGATACGGACATCTCACATCTCATCTAGACCAAACCTCATAGGCAAAGTAACACATTTTTCTATATTTTCTGTACAGGGCTCAAAGTTAGTATCACCACCATTACATCCCTAATAGCTGAGATAACTGGCTGTAAAACAGTACCTCAAACCCCATCTGTCCCAGCCTGCGTGGAGAAAACCAAGTTTTAAAGACCAAGGAAGGCAGTTACTCACTGTTAGAGCGAGCAGCTTCCCATAGGTGAGATGAGCAGGGATGTGATCAGTCTTGGATCTCAGTGATTCCATATACCAATGCTCTGCTTCGGGGAGTTTGCTTAAACGCATATATGCTTCACCTGGGAAAGAGAATTAATCATGAAGATCAAAGGGAGGATACAGCTTTTCCACATTATGTGCAACAGCATCACCATCATCATACTGCGTGGAATTTCAGATGCTGTGGGAAGTACTTTCATTCATGTTCTCATCTGATTCCCAAAGAAGTCATCATGATTCCCATTTTACAGATGAAAAATCATGTGTTTGGAAAATGAAGTAAAATGGCTCAAGTAAAAAATTTAGTAAGTAGTAAAGCTTTGATTTTTAACATAGAACATCTGATTCCCAGATATATGTCCTTTATCATCATTTCTTTTCCTTTTTGAGAGCGGTTTGTTCTTTATTCTTTTGTTTTTTTAATTCATATTCATTTATTCCTTTAGAAATTCAAGTATTTATAGAATAATCAAGTGGAAAGCCTTATAAAGGAACTATTAAGAAAAAAGTGTGAGATCCTATCCACAAATGACTTCCTTTTTGAGAAAGAGTAATTGAAAGAGTTAAAAATATATTTAGATTAAACACTGCTGCTAATTTTTTTAAAGAAACTATTTGAATTTTATATGTTAACAAGTAAATGAAGGCCAGGATAGGGGGCTCATGCCTGTAATCCCAGCACTTTGGGAGGCCAAGGCAGGCAGATAGCTTGAGTCTAGGAGTTAGAGACCAGCCTGGGCAACATGGTGAAACTCCATCTCTGAAAAAAATTTAGGTGGGTGTGGTGTCATGCACCTGTAGACTCAGCTACTCAGGAGGCTGAGGCAGGAGGATCACCTGAGTGGGGGAGATCAAGGCTACGGTGAACCCTGATAGCACTACTGCACTCAAGCCTGGGTGAAAGAGTGAGACCCTGCCTCAAACAATAAAAAATATTTTAGTTAAATAATTAAAATTATGATTAATAAAATTAACTAAGTAAATAGAATTTACCGGTTTCATTTGGAAAATCCAATAAACAGACGACAATTATCAAGCATGCCCAGCACTACACACAACATGAGTGTGAGGCATTTTGGCCACGAGTCATTACTCTAATACACATTTTAGCTACCAAAGAGCATTTCACTAACAGCAAAGCAGGATAAAAAAGTTGGAAATAAAGCCAAAAGTATACCAGCTGCCTATGAATTATCATTCCCCTTTCCCTTATATGATTATATAGTGAACAAAATATTCAACTGATGCAAAAATTGTATTTTAAGATAATTTATATATTTAAGTTAAATATTGTAGTTTTACTAAGCACTGCAAATGTAGAGACACTACTCAGTTTCTGAGACCAAGCAGTAAACTGGTAACTTGCATTATTTTCCAGACAGACCTTTATATATAAGCATAAGTAATCATAATCATGACAGCTTTTTCTTTTAGAGGCGTAATCAGAGGCTTTTTGTAAATGAATTACCTACATTGGATGTACATTTTTTGCTTCAAAGGAAGAACTCATTCCTTTTTGTTTTAATCATATTCAACTTGTATTACTATGGTATTATAAATATGAATATGTTTGATGAAGTGAATTGGTTTGAGTCTCTTGATCTTTTGAATGCCCTTTGCTTTGCTGGATAGTGAAAAATATTGGTGACAAATAATACATAGTATGCATAAAAATATACATTTTTACCCACTCACACATATCTATGTGTTTCTAGTTCGATGAACAATCCTTAAACTCTATTATCATAAAAATGATAATTGAAAAATGTTTGATTTTTTTCCCTGAAAATTTAAAACATATCTGCACTTAAGAAGTTGGTGAAATTAAATTATATGTCTAAGGAAAGACAAAAGAAATACTGAAGCAAAGATGAAAGACTGGAATAAAATACACAAAAATGCTTGTAGTTGTTAAAATGATACATTAGAAATTGTTTTTTTAATTTCCATAAATTTCTATAATTTTATTGTTTTTATTTTCATATCTCTATAAAAACTAACACACTGTCAGATGGATTTTTTCTTGCCATATTGAACTAACAAATGTTTCCAAATAAAGGAAATAATAATTTTTATTAGGAAAAGTGAATCACTTCATATTAAAACAACACTATATATAATTTATATAACAGAAAAGGTACACAAACCCTAAAATACTGAAAAATGTAAAGCAATTAATGATAAAACATATCCATATATTTATCTCTTAAATGGATTATAAAGCCAGATGGAATATGGGCCTAAATTACAGGTCCCATACAAAATCAACCTGAAATTCACTTTGGCTCTTCAAGTGCTTATAGGCCAGTTTAGAAAAGTTGTACAACCATTGTATTTAATATAGCTTCTACTTTTCATATAAAAATTTAATTGAGTTTTAGAATAACAGTAGGTCTTCCGTACAGAAAAAGCATGTGAAGATAACCCCAATTCCTGAGCACTTTTGAAATAGAAATCTTCATTATTTTGTTAATATCTACAATTTATTTCAGAAAGTATACTTGCTTTTTTTCCAAGTCAGAAAGCTATCATTATTAAAATCTATTTTAAATGAAATATTATTAATTCGCTCAATAATTAATGACTGGTCCATTTTTTTCAGTAAGAACTCCTAAGCAACTTAATAATTTGTAAAGCTTTGAGATAAGAAAATATTAAAGGGCTATAAATGAGTAATGTAATATATCATGCATCTTGGCAAGTATATGAAAACTGATAAATAGCCTACTCTGGTACCACTTATTACAACTTTGAAGAACTTCATGTAACCATTCACTGTGTCTTAATAATAACAATGATGACTATGATAATAATAATTGAGTGTTTACTATGGATTACAGTAACAAGTTACAGGTGACAAATGTCTGACTTATGTTCACCCACTCCTCTTACTCCACATGTTCGGGCATGTAGAATTTTTTCTCACTTAGCCTCCCAAAGTGGCCTTAACACATTGCCCCACTCAACCACTACCAATTGATCAAAGTAGGTTTGCAAGATGAAGCAGTTTTTCAATTTCTATAATAGTTGCTTTATAAACATCTCTCATTGCTTACCAAGGAATGTCACTATTTGGATTTTATAGATGGAAAAAATTGAGAAGCAGTGTGGCTAAATTATACACTCAAAATCATGAATATGTAACATGGTGAAACTGCAATTTAAACTCAGGACTACCTGACCTTAACTCATTGCCTTCACCAGCTAATAGAAAATAGTCATAAACTTTCCAAATCCCCAGCTCAGGTGAGAATTATGCTGTTTCTCACTCATAGAAAATTATTTTCTAGCTTGTGATACATCAGCCAGCCCATTCATTTCGCTTTGCCTTGGGCTTATCTATTGAATTAAGAGAATAAGGAAGAGCAATGGTAATCTATGACTGACCTTTAAAACTGCTTTCTACGCATATGTAATTCAATTCTTAAGAGGGAAATATGTGACACTTTAGTTCTAAGTCTAGAATATGTACTTTAGTTCTAAGGCTAACTTAACACAAAAAGGGTGTTTATAAATGGTAATAAAATCAAGATACAAAACCTAAAATGCAAAAAAAAAATGATTGTGGATAACTTAAATATGTTAAAAAAGGTAACTCAATAAAGATTTAAGCAACAAACACTATAAGAACAAGTACTTGCTATATCCCTGACACTGGCAAGGTTAAGAGCTTTACATTTCTCATTTCCAATCCTCGTTAGAGGGTGGAATACCCATTTTATGAATGAAGGCAAAGGCTCAGGAATGATCAGTGACTTGCAGAAGGACAGTTAATAATCCTATCCTAAAATGATTAAATGGCTTCCCATTGCATCAAGCTGCTTGCCATATAAAATTTATTATTTACTGAGTACCTACTAATATCTTAAATATAATATTTTCTACCTTTACATTATCCCTACACTGTTATTATCAGTCTCATTTTACAAATGAACTATGCTTCAGAGAGCTTAACAATCTCACTCAAGATTTAAAAAAAAAAAAAAAAAAAGGCAAATGTCAAATTCAGGATTCAGATTAGAGTTTTCTCTGGCTCTTTCCACCACACCATTCTACACAAATACTATCAAAAGTCTTCAGAGAGGGAATAAAATATTTAATAATTGTAAAAAGTACCATCAGTGCATTTAGTTTTAGGACAGAGTGGTATATATGGGATCCTACAAGCTTGGTTAAAGTGCTGAAATCATAAAAATTCCATAAAGGAAATGGCCACAGGAAAAGAAAGTTCAATAAATTCAATAAGGAAGGAAACAAAGATACTTGGTCGAGAATAGGACAGGGGATAAGGGTTAAGTCATATTCTCTGGTACCGTAATTTTTCTTAACTTACAATAATAGAAAAAAACGTTTATGGTGCCCAGGAGGAAAGAAACAACGATGACTATTTTCCTTTCTCATTCGGTAAGAAATGACATAATAAAGGTACTTTCATAAGAATGAGAAGATTTGCTGTGCGATGATAGAATGATCAGGTTCATCATCCAGATTTATTTCCAATTCACTCACAGACAAAAGGAATTTGGATGTCTCCGGGCTGGCTTCAGACAGACATAAACCAGTTTCAGATGTAGAACAAATAATGTCACTCTCTCTCCCTAAAAAGCCCCAGGTCTAAATAACCCAGGCAAAGGCTAACTCCTTAAGGAAAGAATGTTGGGTTGTTGATGATGTAATAGTCTACATCTCACTGACTCTTATGTTTCAAATTACTGGACAGCTCCTGCTTGCAGATAAAGAATAGAGCATGTAGTGGGAATTATTATTAAGACGGTATAGATTTCCTAATTTTTAAAGAAACTTATGTGACCACTGTTAAGAAAAGTAATTATCCCTTCCTCAACTCCTACAGTAATTGTTAAATGCCTTCTTAAAAAACTTTTGAACATATATCTTGCACATCAATCCAGGTTAACTAACATGAATAATGCATATGATGGTATACATAAAGGTTAAGTAGATTATCATTTGTTCCTACTTACAATCTAGTGACAAAGAAATAATTTATCGGTGTTCCCCAAAGTTTGCTTGTAGGTGCAAATGAAACAAAAACAACAAAAACCTTTTGAAAAATGTGGTATGTATGAATTTGATTTAATCTGTGTTAAAAATGTGGTAACACAGACATCGTGCTTCAGAATGAAGAAAAATATTAAGTGAGTGATACCTCAGATAGTAAGTGGCTACAGGCAAAATTATGACACTGATAGAGTGATGCGTACGTGACTGACATGAGGACAACAACAAATTGCATACACCAAGCTATAACTCAAAAAATTATACAAGTTTTATAACTTTCTTTATTAAAAAGCTGCCAGATAAGCTCATGGGGGGAAAAGCCTATTTTTCTAAAGGACTCACACAAATTATAATTTTTTGTTCTAGTCTCTAAAGAACAGGGACACTTACAAAATGGTCCCAACTGATTTCTAGCAGGCTTCCAGCCCCTAATACACTGAAAGCATCTCATTGCCAGTACTGCTAATTTTAGGATGCTTTGCTAGAAAAGCAGGCATTTTTACCTTAATCTACCTAATTTCTAGTCTCTCCACGGAGTTTGAGAACTTAGCTGGTTGCTAAGGTATTCATTCCATTTTTAAGTAATGCTTATTTTCCTTCTAAGAGATCAGGTTTATTTTTGGTGGTTTTTATAATGAATTTATTTTATGTGCTGGTCATTTTTCTTTTAATGAGCACTTTTAGCAATTTTAAGGTTTGCTATGGTAAGTTCCCTTTTATAGGTTACTATTAATTTGTTCCTTAGGAACTAATTTGGCAACATAATTTTAAAATAAAATAAGTTCACTTTAATTAATTAATTGATGAACTTGGTTTATCTACCTATTGAAATTATTCATAATTATGATCCAGCACTGAGTTATGAATTACATACCAAAATAACAAGACGGTTATAGAACATCAAGAAGATTTAACTCAAATAAGACTACCTCAAGACATGTCCTAATCAAATTCTCAAAGGTCAAAGATAAAGAAAGGATCCTAAAAGCAGCAAGAGAAAATAAACAAATAACATACAATGGAGCTCTAATATGTGAGGCAGCAGACTTTTCAGTGGAGGCTGGGAGTGGCATGACATATTTAAAGTGCTGAAGGAAAACAAACAAACAAATTTGTATCCTAGAATAGTAGATCCAGTGAAAATATCCTTCAAACATGAAGGAGAAATAGACTGTCCCAGACAAAAGCTGAGGCATTTAATCAATACCAGACTTGTCCTATAAGAAATGCTAAAGGGAGTCCTTCAATCTGAAAGAAAAATGACCTTTATAAGCAATAAGAAATCATTTGAAAGTACAAAACTCACTGGTAGTAGTAAGTATGAAGAAAAACACAGAATATTATAAAATTGCAATTGTGATACATAATTAGGTGGTACATAATTACTCATATCTTGAGTTGAAAGACTGAAAAATGAACCAATCAAAACAGATAACTACAACAACTATTCAAGACATACACAGTATAAGACATAAAGAGAAAGAATTAAAAGTTAAAAAGCAGGAGGGTGAAATTTAAGGTGTAGAGTTATTCATTTTCTAGTTTCTTGTTTATTAATCTTTCTCTCTCAGTGATAAGTTGTCATCAGTTTAAAATAATGGGTTATGAAATATTATTTGCAAGCTTCATTGTAACCTCAAACTAAAATCATATAAAAGATATACAAAAAATAAAAAGCAAGAAATTAAAACATACAACCAGAGAAAATCACCTTCACTAAAAGACAGGAAGGAAGTAAAAAAAGAAGACCACAAAATGACCAGCAAACAACAAAATGGCAAGAGTAAGTCATTATTTATAAATAATAATATTGAATATAAATGGACTAAATTCTCCAATAAAAACACTGAGTGGCTGAATAAAAAGAAAAAAAAAAAGACCTAACAATCTGTTGCATACAAGAAACACATTTTACCTATAAAGACACACATAGACTGAAACTAAAGGGATGGAAAAAGTACTCCATGCAAATGGAAAGCAAAAAAGAGCAGGAGCAGCTATACTTACACTAGACAAAACAGATTTCAAGACAAAAACTATAAAAAGAGACAAGGAGGGTCATTATATAATGATACATGTGTCAATTCAGCAAGAGGATATAACAATTGTAAATATATACGCACCCAACTCTGGAGAACCCAGATATATAAACCAAGTATTATTAGGGCTAGAGAGATAGACCCCAATACAATAATAGCTGAAGGCTTCAAACCTAATTTTCTGCATTGGGCAGATCATCCAAATAGAAAGTCAACAAAGAAAGACGACTTAATTGGCACTATACAGCAAATGGATCTAATAGATATTTACAGAACATTTCTTCCAGCGGCTGCAGAATACACATTTTTCACCTCAGTACATGGATCATTTTCAAGAATAGACCATATATTATGCCACAAAGCAGTCTTAGTAAAACTAAGAAAACCTTAAATTATATCAAGTATATTCTCTGATCACAATGGAATAAAACTAGAAATCAGTAATGAGAGAAATTTTGAAAATCACACACACACACACACACACACGGAAATTAAACATACATACCAAAATAGTATTTTAGATGGCTTGGTTTTGAATTCTTATTTTGCCATTAATAGCTGTACGTTTTAGAAAAATGAGTGATTTCACAGGTCCTCACTTTTATCATTTACAACATGAAGGGCTAAGAATAAATAACTCCATAATCTCCAAAATGGATAATCATTTGTAGGTTCACCAGTGCTCAGATATTTATATAAATTCATTTCATAAAGAGGTAAAAATATCCTAGTTGGTTTAAAATATCCCGTCTCATTCTTAATTTTTAGTTGATCTATTCAAGATTGGCTGCATCTAGATCAAGTCTTGGTTATTCCATTTAATAATTGTAACTCTGTTTTCTAATTGTAAACATTATACCTGTTCATTGAAGAAAGCCTGAAAGATCATAATTTTATAAGACTGAAAGAATTATATCACCCATAGATAGCCACTGGCAAATTTTGATGTGTTTTCCAAGAATTTGAATTACATATTGAAAAAAATCAATTACATAGCAAAATATTTTGCTAGTTTTAAGCATCTAGGTTCCTTCCAGTGTTTCGTTATTTTAAATAAAACTATGCCAATTTTCCCAAAATTCAGTTTTCTCATTCAAAATCAGTATTCAGTTTGTTGTCTATTCAAATTCCCCTCCCAATATTTTATGTAAGTACTGCACTTCCACAATTATCATTGTATTTTTTAATTATCTTTTTAAAACACATCTCTTATGATAACCTCAAAATAAATGTATAGAAGAATTCTTGGACTATCTTTTACACAAAATACTAGTAAAGTATCTTTTATACACAAAACATTCTTTTCTATATCATGGAGATATGTATATTTTCTAATTACATAGTTTCATTATTAAAATGAATTATGTATTCCACATGAAATATACCTTGCTATGTGGTATGAGACAAGTATCTGATGTTATTCTTTCCCAAACATTTACTCAATTGTCTAGATTGACTATTATACAAATTTCCTTCCCTGACCAATATGTAATTTCACATTTATTATCTACAACAACCTTAAATAATTTGTTATTATTTCCAGGGTCTCCACTTTGTCCTATTGGTCTGGTTTTCTTTTCTCATGGGTACAATATCGCTCTAATCACTTCATCTAATATTTGAGTATCTAGTAGAACAAACAAGTCTCACCCTTTATTCTTCGTTAAGACTTTCTTGGCTATATTTTACTGTTGTAGAATCATTTTGTCAAGTTTTTGATAAAATTCTTTTCAGAGTGTTTATTGCTATTAAATTAAAATCTATGAATAAATTTGAGAAAAAGAGAATTTTTACAAAATTGAGTTTCCCCATTCGAGAATAGTATTCAATTCTTGATTTATTCAAACTCCCTCTCCCACTTTTTATGTACTGTGGAACCTAGCTAGGTAAGCAATTATAATCTTTCTGCTACAGAACTAGACTATGAGATGCATGGAAGCAGACACAAAATCTTTTATATATTTTTCTGTCTTCCACCTTAAGCCCAGAAAGCTTTGGCTCCACAGAGTCCTCGATAAATAGCTGACAAATAATTGATCACATTATGTATCTACTTGAATTTAGATGTTATGTTTTTTTTTTACTAAGTATGCCCTTGAAGAGAAATTTCCAGATAATTCTTTTTTTCTAGAACCTGCAGTCTGATGGAGCCATAGGACATAAGGGTGATCATATTAAGAGTTTAACTTGCTGTAATTTTAATCATCATTTTTTACTTCAGTGTTTAGAAGCATTAGAAACACTACTAGAAACATTAGCGAGTCTGCCTTTTTAAAATGTATTTATGCCACAAACCTGATGTAACTTTTAGCAGTCAAATTTCGTGAATCTTTTGTATCTCCATCCTAGTACTTTTGTCATCTTATTCTTATAAAAATAACAACCTCTAGTTGCCCCAGATACACTGCTTCTGATTGGAAATCCTTTGGCGGCTACAGTACAGTAGTATTGAAAGTAAAATGTAATATTATCTGAGTCTTAAGTTGAGAAAAGTTAGGAAAAGGTTCAATATACAACTCTTCAAGTCCTATAGCATTAAACTTAAGGGGAAACTCTTGAAGCCTGAAAGTGTGGTTTTAAACCAAACACGGGAAATATAGGGTAAAAAATACATGTTTCATTAAGGAATAACACCAATTGTTAAGAAGTAGGTTAAACTTCAGTGAAACTTTTACAAGTTCCTAATTTCTAATATAAGGTCATATACTGGAAACATCTGATGTTCCATCAAACTTCAACTTGAAAAAAAGCCAGCATTCTGTCTGTGTATATATTTCTCTATTTGCAACTAGGGATCCTGAAGTTCTCCAGGCTAATCAATTTCCTTTATATTTTCAAGGAAATAAATTACTAAAATAATCAATCCACAAATGTCAAAGCCAATTCTATTAAATGCTCAGAATTTTCAAAAAGTATAGAGTGAGATTGTGTGTGCGCATGCGCATGTGTGAGTGTGGTGTGTGTGATTCTTCACGAGTATGTTGGGAGAGGCAAGGATCTTTTCCCCAAAAATATAATACTGTCTTCAGGAAAATTAAAATGGAGTAAATAAAATGGCTTAATAAAACTGAGATAATTAGTAAACACTAGAAACACGCTAAGAAGTGCTAAATTGCATTATTATTTTTTAAAAAAGAAAGGTTTATACCAGAGAAAGGAAAAAAGAATGTGTGAATACTGTACTAGCCTGGAAGGAACAAATGAAAATAGTATTCAGAGAAACAGGAATTGTATAGTTGCAGGAAAACAATAAAAGAAAAAGCACTCTCCTATGAGTCAAAAGAGTATAATGGAAGGCTTTTCAACTCCACACAGATCTTTTTAGGAATACACTCCATGTGTACTCCTGAGTCAAGCACTGTATCTCCATAATAGGCAATGAATAATTTATTTATATTATAAATTGCTATATTAATGTTAATTACTAAGGCATAGCACACATTGAAAAATTCATCCAACTTTTAATGAATACTTGAAAATAAGATTCTATAATAATCCACAAAAATTCCATTCCCATAATTAACATGTTGGCAAAAATGATGCATTCCAGAACAAAACTCTGCATGTTCTATTTTCATTCTTTGTTTAATTTGAATACGGCAACGGTTATTGCTTCTCAGCCTTTTGGCTAAGAGCAAGTGAATATGGTGATGGCTTCTATCAGTGTAGATAAAATTAAAACTAAATGACAGCTCTTTGGAAGAGTTAAATGAGATTTTTATGTAGAAAACAATTTTCCCTTACTCATTAGGAAAATCAGACTTGAGTACACAGCAAAATACATACAATTACTAATGTATTGAATTTTCAACCTAATTTATATTTCATGTGTTAAGGCTCTCAACACAATGCCCCAAAATATGGCACTTTGACATGCTAAATGCTTTGAACTAAAAGATATTAGGCCGACAAAGCCTTCTAGTATCTACCATGGAAACAAAGCCTTTCTGAATTCCTCCTGTCCTCCTGTCTCCCATGTCTCTGTCTTCCCTGAAACAAGTCATAGATAGATACTCTTCCCCTAAGTCAATCACAGAAATTAGAACTCTTCTCCGCCACAGCAGGGCATAAAATCTAGAAAGGTCACTCTTTCTCTCTCTTGTCTCCCTTGAAGATCCTCATTCCAAAGGGGTGCTGCACCATACCTCGAGGGAAGGAATGCTACAAAGAGAGGCCGAAAAGAATCTGAACAGACAGATCTTGCTGGGGTTCGCCACTCAGTGGATTACACTAGATCATACCCTTTTGTCCAATCACATTTCTATAAGGCTGTCCATGCTTCATCAAACCTATGCATGAAATAGATGGTTTTCTCTAGGTCTTTCATCTTCATTTCTGAAGCCTCCTCTATCATGTAAAACTTTGATTAAATAAATTCATTATGCTTTTGTCAAGTTAACCTGTCTTGTTATAGGAGTCTTGGCCACGACCCTTATGATGACTGAGGATAGGTATCACATCTTTCTACCCCTACAGTTGCCTATTCTAAATATGTGCAAGAATATCTTCTCATTTCCTTGACATTGATTTTCAAGATTGTATCCTTCACACAAACTTATCTTCTTCCACATGACTATGTCTATTTCATCTAACTGATGTCATTGTCAGCATCATTTAGAATGTTAAGATTTTGAAATCCAGTTAATGAATTTTCCAGGTGTAACATAAAATCACAATTTTCTAAATAAAATCCAACCTGTATTTGCTACTGAGTAAAAATTTTACTCCACATGTATTGTCCCAATTAAAGATTACAATACATTTTTTTTTCATTTATTTATATTAAAGTCTCAGAAAACATTTGTGTGTGTCCATGGGTGTGGGTATGTAGAGATGGAGTCTCTCCATGTTGACCAGGCTGGTCTCCAACTCCTGGGCTCAAGCAATCCTCTCACCTCAGCCTCTCATGGTGCTGGGATTACAGGCATGAGCCACCGTGCCCAGCCTTAAAACAGATTTTTTTGAGCAGAACACATTGAAACTATTGGGAATCAGAGAATAAGGAGGATATAATTAGGTATTAATTTGAGTATATTCGTACCCTTATAATTCAATTTAAATATAAAGTTTTTAAGCCTTGATCTTTTTCTTTACCACAAAACTGGCAGGAGGATGAATTAATGTAACAGGTGGGCTCTTGTGGTTTTAATAGCAATGAAATATAATCAACTGTCTCATATCATATTTCCAGGAAAGCAAGTGACATTTAGACCTACACATGATCCTTAGGCAATCCTACTATAGGCATTAAAGTGTTCAAACTCCCCGTAGGGGCTATATATCTTCTGGCCCTGGGTTTAATTGAAACTTTAAACAAAATATATTACCTACTTAATGCAGCTGAACTGGATGCTAGCCTTTGTAGTGTACAGACTAATGCCTAGCAAATTAGCGTCTGTAACCATAGTACATAATGTAGAGTTTATATATAGTGTAAAATGAAGAAAAATATATTTTAAAAACTGCACTTTTTAATGAGAAATAAACTTTTAGGAGAAAAAATTATACGTTTTTGCTCATAAATTGTATATATTCATTATTTTTGATACATAGCCAAACATTCATGATTTCCTTATCTTGTTAACTATATAATCTTCAAAGTATACTTCTAAAATCTCTCAAGTCTATATTTTGCCTTTCTAGACTGGCAAACTCTATATACCAGGCATTGGTCTCCTGGTTGTATCCTTTCTGATAATGGAAAAATGAAATGAAATAAAGAGACTTATCTTAAAAATTAGAGGTTCATATTCTTTTCGGATTTCATAGATTAATGACTAATCCAGTTATATGGTCATATTCATATTTGTAGGATTGCCTCATTGATTTTCAAGAGCGCCAGTGGAAGCAATCATAGGAAAATCACCAGAACTCAAAATAGGGGAAGCAGGTGGTATAAAAAGCTTAACGCTACTGGAGTGTTAATGCTTCCACACTTGAAAGATGTGAAAGTTCAAAACTCACACAGTTAAAAACCATCTCTTTCACAGTCAGCATGCTAAATGCCTTGAGCAATCCACTTAAGAACAACTAAACACAGGAGAAAACATTAAGCATGTAAACCATCGTGTCAAAAATTTACTCTGAATATCCCCACTTTCAATATATTCCGAAACAAGGTGAGGTAAACACACATACACATACAAACACAGAAGAATCCAACAAAAATAAATGATTCAGTTAGACACAAGCCACACAGAAGGCTGAGAAAGAAACAGACTTCCTTTATACTCCTTCTGCTGACTGAACTCAGAACATAACGTACAGACCTAAAGTAGAATTTGAATTTACAAGCGAGAACGTTTGCATTGTTTTCAGAAGGTGATTTGTCAGTTCTTCTCACCTAAATAATAGTTTAAAAAACTAAACATGACTTGTAGCTATTTATGACACTTAACTCTTTCATACCACAAGTTTCTTTCTCAAAAATACAATTCTAAAATTCACACAAGCTTTTTATACAAAAAATTGCTCTAATAAATTCATTTTTGTTTCCTATTCATTGTTTTTCTTCCTCGTTCTCTGTGAATGGCCCAATAAACTTGGGAAAATATCTCATAATTAAAGAGTCGCTGTAAAGAATTAAAAATTAAATCAAAATGTTCCTCTTTATTGAAGATATGGGAAGAAAACATTTTTTCAATTTCAAATCTGTATAAGTAAAAGGTTTATTAGATAAAGGATGACGGAGGAAAATACATTTTCCAATATCGAGCTGGGACTAAAAACTAAAAGAGATATATAAAACGAGATTATCATAAGAGAATCAGAACAGTACAATGAAAATAAAGGCAAATAAGATAATAAAAAGCAATGGGCCATTATCACACATTTCTCCTGGAAAAAAGAATCTCTCCCTAAGATAAATGCATATTGCTCATCATAAACACTTTTTAGAGAAAAGGAAATTATGAATATGTATTTCTTAAGTATCACATAAGAAATTAAAAAGCTTGAGTTTCTCTTGTTTGTTTTCTTTGGTCTAGTCAACACAGCACAGCCTACATAGCTACAGACAAAATATTTTCAAGGTTAGAGTAATAGTATTCCATTTTATTTATAGGCATTTAATTATTACAGAGAGGCCCTAAAGACCTCTGGACCAACTGTGAAATCTCCCAGAAAGTTCTTTGAGAGAAGGAACTAGATTAACTATTTACATTTCATATGTCTGCTGCCGCGGTGCTGTCCCAGCACTTGTGACTTAATTTTTTTTTTTTTTTGCATACAGAGGTTATTCTAAACAGTTATTATAGACTGAAATGACAAGACGGTTACCCTAGGCTCTCTCTTACTACGCATAATACATTATGCCCTTTTGTTCTCGAGATATATTACCATGATGAAATGATGTAAATTGCTTGTATAATTAAACCCAACAATTACTCTGCATTGAGAAAGCCAAGTCATTTTATTTTAAATAGTAAATAGGCTTAAAACGACCTCTGGGATTGGAAGAGCTCAAACAGATAAAAATAATTGGACACTGCAGCCTAATTTAGTTTCCTATAATCCCTTAGGATTATTCAAAAGCAATGCTTAAGTAGAGATAATAGGAGAAAGAAACAATTGTAAAGAAAGAAAAGAGAAACTGAGGGTGTTCAGAAATTATCCTGCATTAAAAAATTTTTAAATATCTAGTATATTCAATGTACTTTGCAGCTGTTTTATTCTTTATAGTAAAACTGTAGAGGTTTTTATATATTTAATTTTTGCTAATTTTTAAGTGCAAAGGAAAACTATTTTGACATAGTAAAAAATATGAGTTTAGGTAACACAGAAGGACTAAGCAGAAAAAGCATTTGGATTTAAGTCAAGAAACTATACTCCTGGTTTTAATACAAACTGTAAATCTGAACTTTATAAGATTTGGGGGAGTGTTAATTTTTTTCTTACAAAAGAGATTATTTTATAAAGGCTTTTAAGATATGAGTCTTCCATCTTTAACATTCTATGATTCTAAAATAAATCTGTAACTTCAGAAGAAGAGAAATTGTGGTCCAATAAATGCCTCTGAGCAATAGAATACAGAATAATTTTGGTTAGGTCTAGATGAAAAATAAAACATGACAGAAAAAGAAAAAAACTCTAACCTACATAAGACAATCTTAATTTGGAGGAAGCACTCTATTAATGAAACCAAGTTAACTGGCAATAACAAAATACACTCTTTTACTTTTGGTTAATATAGCTAATGGTAAGAGAAGGATTTTGACTGTAATTACTGAGAGAAAAAGGGAAATGAGCCTGGAGAGAAAATACAGTAATTCCAAATAGGATAGAACTAAACAGAATCTCCACTGAACTGTGGTGACTACCAAGGCCATAATGATGACAAAAATCTTGTCTATGAAGTAGTCCTATTCACATTGCTAAATACAAAAACAGTGACAGAGAATACAATCAACTTTTGGAGTTTAAAAGCCTAAGGAAATGATGATAATTACAATGGAAGGTCCTGTTATAAAACACTTACTAGGTTAGGTAGTTGGACCAATATGTTTTACCTTTTTTATCATTTTAATCAATCCTCAAACTGATACTACTATTACCAAAATCTTATAAAGGGGAAACTGAGGCTTCTTTTAAGTAATTTGCCCAAGGATGCTCAGGGAGAAAGTATCAAAGCCATAATTTGAACCGAGGATATCTGACTTCAGGGATATGGTGAATCTCAATTTAATCTAACCTGTTTTCTCAAGAGGAAATGAGGTCCACAGAATTAAGTCACACAACTGGCTAAGAGCAATTTAACACATATTTTGTGATTTGTTCTCTTAATATTTCATGTATTCTCATATCTTCCTAATTATACGCACCTAAGGAAAATTTTAGCTTTTGTTTATAAAATACTATTTATTATCTGTTTATGTTTTTTATGTATGTTTGTAATTCACCTAATTCAAGATGGGAAGGTGTTCTCAATTATTGTCACTCAAACATCTTGGTCCCATAAAATTGAAGACGATAAATGAGAATAGGCTTTTAAACATTTTAAAAAATTACTTATAAGCTGCCATAAGAAAATAAATGATTAGTTTTAAAATATGGAAAATTTAAGTTGGGGAATTAATCAAACTTGTTATTTTCTATGAATACAGAAATAGGAAAAACACATTCACTTGGCATTCAGGATAAGTCGATTGGCATGTAGCATATGGTATGTAGTATGTTTTTCATAAAATGTTCAAGGGGAGATTAAAATCAAAGGACTAGAGCGTTTTTTAACAAAAGCAACTGCAGTGAATTTAGTATTACACTAATAATCACATTAAAATATAATTGTATTTTTTCACACACACTCCTTTATTTCTCCTAACCTCTAAACAAAAGAAAAAAATAGAATGGGGAAAAATATAATGCTTGTATATCTATACACAAGTGCTTGGGGGTAGTGGTTGTGAAGGGGTAAATGACACATGAGAAAAATGAACACTTACAGGCTAAATCTAGCCAGACATTATAATCCTTCACTGATCCCTAAAGGGCACTAATAATATGTAAATGTGTGAATTAGAAAACACATTCAAGGCTGTTGATAAACTTGATAGGATAATCAGCACAGGCTGACAGACTAATGAAACTGATGAACTGATAGGGCAGCTTATCTCCTGGGTCATTTTTTTTCTTGTCAAATGGATGCTAATCAAAATGTATCAGGAGCTAGAGCCAACACTTGGGGGATTTAACCCATTTTGATTAGGAGGTGAATTCACTCTCTGAGAAAATTATAGTTTCCTGAACAACTGAAACTATAAAACCCGATTGGCTAACAGACCTTCACATAAAATTAAGTAGAAGGCAGCCACCATAATAGTAGAAAAAATCTGGAATGTTAAATATTAAGACCCTCCCTTTAAAAATTGTTAGGGTGCTTTTCAGAGTCTGGATGAAGCAACCATCTCCTTCTCTAATGGAAAATGAGACAAAAGATTAAGCAATAACCCCCAGGGACACACTTATCTTTTGCTGCCTGTGTGAGCTGAGCATCTGTGTAACCATATGAGAGACAGATCCCAAGGTACTGGCTGAATTTTCAAATTTATTCACATAAAATAATTGAATGAATTTCTGAAATAGCTAACTCTAGTGAACATCATCACCACTTTCCATTAACAACAGCAACAACAAAATACTACATGCGGTCTGTTGCCAAGAATCTTAGACACCTATCCTAATTTGAAGAAAAATGTCTTATTTGATAACTGAGGAAAACTGGGAATAAGGCCTTGGAAGCACTAGAACTAAGAATAAAATAATAAGCTAAAACCAAAGTTAGAGAAAGCAATTCTTTCAGCATTTATTTTGACACGAAAACATCTACCATTAAAATAAAAAAGTTAATCCAACTCATAAATCTACATATCCTAAGCACATGCTTTATGGACACGTATATTTCATTCATATAGATAGATTGATGGTGAAACGCTGAATAGTAAAAGGCATTGTTTTAATTTATAAAAATTTAATGGCAAGAATATATTTAATGAAGCTAAATTTTACCTTTTAGTAATTATACCAAAGAGGAAAAAAGTGACAATTAAAAAACATTCCAGTGTGCTGTTTAATATGATATTCAATCACCCCACAGGCAAACTGGCGGTGAGCTTCCCAGAGACATGGAATAAATATTTTAACCTCTTCCAAATAATTTTGTTCTTCTGTTTACTGTCCAGTACTCCAGCCTGTCTCTAAACTATTTCTAAATTTTCTGTCCTTTGTAAAAAAGAGAACGTGAGTGTTATTGCCAGGTGTGTATTTTGTAGTTTGGGAGAGGTTTGGGATTTTTTTCTGCGCTCAAGACATACAGCTACTATTAAATTCCTCAAATATAGAATGTAGAAGTGTACAATAATCCTGGAGATTATATAATCTAATCTCATTTATTTTATATGCATGAGAGAGGACTAGAAATATTAAACAACTTAAGCAGGTTTAATGAAAAGGGAAAATCTGACTTTGTAATTTATGCTTTGGAATAAAAGAAATATTTGATTTGAGGACAAAATGCTTCTCTTCTCTTTATTATCTCCAAGCAGCAATATTAATTAATCATTAGGCCACCCTACTTCAGGGATTTTTTTCCAAGTGTCATATGCTGAATATGTGATTTGCAGTTGGAACCATCATCAAACAGCTGTAGTAACTACAAGGCAGACAAGGATCAATCACAGATGATAGATATTTTATTATAATTTCTCATTCTTGACCTCTTATACTCAGAAAAATCCATGGCCTAGATTTACATACTTTCTGATTAATAAGAATTAGGCAGTTATTCAACATAAAACATCGAATAATTGTTGTAGCACAACTATTGTCTGCATAATCTTGTTTTTATTATTGATATTACTCTGAATTTAAAATTAAATTTTAATAAAAATTATGAATTTGATAAACTTCCTAAAATTAATGTATACTTTATTACTATTATTGAAAAATTACACATATATAGCTTATTTATTTCTACAGTCTCTAGAGTCTAGCTAATATTCCATACCCAGATGTTTTTGAGAGTCCCTTGCAATAATTCTGGGATATGACCAAGGTGTTGGGAATCACTGCTTTAATGCATTTATTTGTCATGTCAGAATAAACATGCTCTGTCAGAATTTGAGTATGATGCCAGATTGTGAACGTTTCTTTTGTGAGGATTAATATGATTTATTAGAATTCCACTAAACACAAACATGGGTTCCTGTTTCTCCACAGGTCCCTGAAATATCAATTTAAAAGCGTTAATGTTTTACTTACCCATCATGTTGTACAAGCTCTGTGGGGCAAACTGCCTTGGCATTTTCTGAATTGCTTCCTTGTATACACTAAGGGCTTCCTAATTTATAAAACAAAAAAAGAGATAAATCATCACTAAAGTGCAGGGATCGTCACTGAGAATAAGATAATAACTTTCTTCCAAAGTTAAAACCATCCACTGCTATTTCTAAATGGTTCCCTAAAGGAAAATAATTGAACTGTCCTTTTGTGGCATACTATCTCAATTCCACCAAAGAAAACACTCAGCCTAGGCCGGGCGCGGTGGCTCATGCTTGTAATCCCAGCACTTTGGGAGGCCGAGGTGGGCGGATCACGAGGTCAGGAGATCGAGACCAGGGTGAAACCCCGTCTCTACCAAAAATACAAAAAAATTTAGCCGGGCGTGGTGGCGGGCGCCTGTAGTTCCAGCTACTAGGAGAGGCTGAGGCAGGAGAATGGCGTGAACCCAGGAGGTAGAGCTTGCAGTGAGCCGAGATCGCGCCACTGCACTCCAGCCTGGGCGACAGAGCGAGGCTCCGTCTCAAAAAAAAAAAAAAAAAAGAAAACACTCAGCCCAGTCAGTGAAGAATGCCATAGCTTAACGAGGCATCGAATGTTAGCAATGCTCTTTTAATACAAATTTTCTAGTTCATACAGATTACTCAACTAAAAAACCAAAAAAACTATATATATTTGAAAGTCACCCATTAGTCATCCAAAGTGCATAATTACTTTAAGTCAGGAAACCTGGTAGGATCTAATATAATGTCAGCTAACAAATCTTCCAGCTCTTGAGACCCACTGAAATTACTAAATGCAATTATTTTAAAAGTTCTATCTTCATCCTTATAGTATAGTTTTAATACATTGTGTAAGAGTACGTGAGTGGGAGGGCAGGGGAAAGCAGTTTGAAGGAGAGAGAGGGGCAATAAGGAACTCATGCAAGCAGGCTTCCTGTCAGGGGAAGGGAGGACCAGTCTGGGTCACCTCCTAACTTACTGTGCACCATCCTGATACACCACTGTTTCTTTTCCCTCAGTTAAGAAATAATAAAATTAAATTTTATTTCATAATAGTTTTTTAAAGAATTAAGAGAAATGGGTGGCATTTATATCAAATCACTTCCCTAATATTAAAAGTACGAAGAATATATTTCTTAAAATATCAAACACTGGGCATAGGGTAACAATTCTAGAAACTGTGTCTTGGATCATCAAACCGAAGAAATGGTGAGCAAAGAAGCTCGAGAAACATTACACGTTATTTCTCCATTCTTGAATAGTCACAATACATACTGACATACCATAATTGCTCTGAGAAACTCACAGCAAAGAAATCTATTCAATTTTTATTTAGCAGAAGCTTTTTCTAAACAAATTTGATCAAAAAACCCTTCTAATGTCATCATGTATTAGTTTCTCAAAGGACAATAATTTAACGTGTATACACATTAGTTGTTCAAAGGACATAGGCTCAAAGGAGGCTGTAGGTTAGAAAATACTGAGACTAGATCAGAACAAGGCAGAGGGAAAAGGATAGAGAGGCATTGGCCAGACCTCATAGTGTCCCTGCTCATGATACAGCTTTCCCAGGTTGTACAAACAACTGGTAACAGAGCTCTTGTGTGCATGAGGGTCCTTTAGGTTTTCATCTGGGATCTCCGAACACTTTAAGAATGTCCGTCGGGCTTCTTCCGTCCTTCCTTGGTTCATTAGAATAATACCGGTATTTAAATATGCAGCTGAGGGGGAAAAGTGGAAAAAAAAGTGTGAGAAGAGATATGCACTGGAATAAAATAAAGTTTTCTTTGTTTCAATTTGGTTTCTGTGGTTTAGTGCTCATTAAAAAAGAAAAAAAATACTTATGACACAAATACTCATGGGATCAATGGTAGTGAAACTGCAAATATCACTGCAAAACATATGAAATAGTGTCTGCCAGCAAGAAATACCAAATATTTTAAGCTTAAAATATAGTTGAGTAAAAGTTATAGCTATCATAATTTTTTAAATGATCAATTTTTTAAATGACATTAAAGTATGATGCCTTTGAAAGAGATATAATTGTTAGAGGTTCATAATTTGATTAGCAAGTATTCAGAAATAAGAGCACCAAGTGTTTTCTCAGTGAGGCTGTAAATTAAGAGTTATAACTTTCAAATATGGAAAGAGGTATAAAAAAATAAAATCTTGAGTATTACTTACAAGCCAGGGTAGGCCTGCTCCCAATGGCCAATTTATAATAATGTAGTGCTTCTGCAAACCTGCTGTTCTCCTGGAGAAGTAGCCCTCTGCATGAGGAAAACAGAAATTTAGAGAAAGGACTGTATTATTATATATAAAACCACAAATTTTTATTTTATGTTCCAAAAATAAAAACTGTTAACAACGCAGTAAAAATGCTAACCTGGTAGTATAAAAATAAATTCGAAATATAAGGAAATGATTCCTCAGGAGGGAAAATACTGGATAGGTATCAGTTGCATTTGTGCTGCATTAGAAAGTATTAGGAGGTATTTTCTAAAAGCCTTTTACCACCACTGAACTTTCCCCTTTTCTAGCTGTCTTTTCTCTCCCACTAGAATTACTAACCACCTGGATTTCTTCTTGGAGCATGCACATTTTCCCATCACTTCGGAAATGAAGCTTGCCTAAGGCAGTGAGATATGTATATATGGAAACATGAGATGCCTCTCTCACTAGCTGTGTTGCTTGGGAAATATTGGTGCTTGGCTGCCTGAAAGGCAAAAGGTAGTCTGGCTCGATAGCAAAAAGAGAGTCAGAGTTTAATCAGATGCCAAAAAAAGAACAACAACAAAAAAGACTGAAGGCTATCAACATCACCCTTTTCTTGATGTTTGGATTTAGTTGAATAAGATTGGATTTCAGAACACTGTGCAAATTTCAGTTCACTGTTGTGAAAAACATCTTTCTCTGCAGACCCCAAGATTCCATAGGCTTCCCTAGAAGGCTCTAAGGTAGTAACTGCATGTAATATCTCAGCCATGCCAGAACCCACCCTCATGACCGAATGAAATCAATTACAGGCATGTCTATGAAAACAAGGTGTTGGAGAATTGAACTAAGTTCAAAAAGCTCGCACAGAGGGCTTTTTGGCCTATCCCCATTCTCTTGTAATCAGTAAGTATCTTACAGACATTCCGCACATCTATTGAGCCTGAATACCGCTGTTATCATCTCAAATTGCAGACTCAACTTGGCAACTGCTGAAGTCTGTGAAAGGCTGGTAAAATGGAGGTCAGAGAAAAGAAAAGGCTACTAATAAAAATTTATTCTGTTAAGTATTTTAAAATATATTATTTAATGAGGATCTTGGGAAAATATTTAAAATTAAAGAATGCTCACTTGTGTCAAAAGCATACGTTAACAACTTCATTATTTCTCATAGTTGCTAAAAAGTCATCTGAAAAAGAATTCCCAAACACATTAAGATCACTTTCATATATATATATATATATAAATTTGGACAACAGTTAATTTGATCATGAAATTAACATGCTGTGCTGTCAAGTGTTCTTACGTGCTGCTAGGAACAAGAGAGAATAAAGCTTCCTGCAGTAGTTAAGCATTTGTGGAAATGGTCAGTTTCATTCAAACATAGGTAAAATTGATAAAGAGGATGAACAAATTTTTAAAAAGGAATAATACTATTTATGACAATAATTTTATTGACATAATGCTTTCCCATTAATTAAACTCATACATATTAGCTAACTTCTGAAACTTATCTACAACCTTAAATGTCTTCATGGCTTTGCTTTAAAATTCAGATAAAGAAAAAAAAATTTCAGATAAAGAGGTGCATCTCCTTTGATAGAAGGGTAAGGACACCAGGGGAGAAATACCATCTAGATATTTAATTCTATTTTTTCTAGCTTCTTTAGAAATTAAAATCCTTCAATCAACCCCTCTTTGTCCAGTATCTTCAGCTGCTTTTATCATACAGTTTTCTTTTCTTAAGACTACAAAAATGTCCATGTACCTCTTAGACATAGGAGAAGAAAACACCCCTATAACCTTTATTCATTCTTGTATCCACCTCTAACTACTGCTTATGATTGTTCTTCCCTTCAAAGCCGCATTTTCTTTAAGAATGGTCTGTAGTGTATATGACCAATGCCCCAATCCCATTTACCCCTAAATCCTGTTTAGATTCTCTTCCCAAATTCCCCTGAAATGTCCTATTAAATTTCTACCAATTATCAAACCCCCAAAATAGTGCACTTATGTGAAACTCCACTCAACTACTACACCTCAGACTACTCAATTCACCTTCTGTCCTGAAGCTCTGTATTTCCTGGGCTCCTGGGAGACCAGTCTCTTCTTGAGACCTTCCTACACAGAATGAAAAAGAAAATGTCTCTTTATTCATGAACTCCTTTAAAAGGAGCTGGTGTTTTATGGGATTTTGTACTTGTCTCTAGGAATAAATACAGTCTCAATGGATAACTACAGTCTGCATGACATCATGCATAAATGTGGCTCATGTACATGCTGACTGCTCACAATTTTGAAAAAATGATCTCCCTCCTGACATCCAGATCTGCTTTCGAAAGCTGACTGAGCCACATGAAGACAGAGGCTCACTGAAATTTCAAAATCAATACATCCAAAATATGAAATCAGTATCTCCCACCTAAAAATAAATAAATGAAATAAATAAAATGGGGAAAAAAATCTTTGTAATTAACACAATCATTCACTCCAGTTGCTAAAATGAGAAACATGATTATCACTCTTAGGTCTTCACTTATCTTCACAATTCCATGTTTTGCCTCCTAAGCCCACCTATTCTTATTTTCTAAGACTCTTTACTTTGCCCCTCAAGGTTTATCTTTATGCCTCTGTCAGAGCCCTTTTTATCTTTTCTGTCACTTGAATAATGGCAATAGCCCACTAATTAGTTTCCACCTAATTTCATTCCTAAAGGGCAAATATGCTATTAGGGTAGATGGAATGAACATGAAGGGAATGAGCACATATCTCTGACAATGTATCCAAAGCCCATAAACATTGAAAACTGATGTACTTAGCCTCATGGGATTCCCAATGCTGACAGACTATATTCCTGTCATTATCCAATTCATAAAATATACAAAGAAGAAAAAAATGATAAATAGTATAATAACCACACTAGGACAACCCTGTT
This sequence comes from Hylobates moloch, assembly GCF_009828535.3. Classification (NCBI taxonomy): domain Eukaryota; kingdom Metazoa; phylum Chordata; class Mammalia; order Primates; family Hylobatidae; genus Hylobates; species Hylobates moloch. The sequence continues at coordinate 82,882,104 of NW_026652287.1, read as the reverse complement.
CTGCCTGCCTTATTCTTGTGGGAAGGGGGCGGATCCTAGTCACTCAGAGGAATTCAGCAAGTCATTTCCAGGAAAATATATATATATATATATATATATATACACACACACACACACACACACACACACACACACACACACACACATACTGTGAGTCTTTGAATTAGAATATCATCATCCTCTACATAATCTGAATAAAGTTAGCAATGGAGTGAGTCTAAGATAGATGAGTAATGTGACTGATTTCTTATGGGCTAAGGATTTATTTGAACATTATGCCCAAGAATGGATGCTGCGAATGTGAACAAGACAGAGTTGCACTCACCTATGGATGCAAAATCTACTGAGGGAGACAAATAAGAAAACGAATGGTGTAGAAAATTACTGTACTGGAGGACAGAGGACCAACATTACCCAGCCCAGGAATGGACAAGGAAAGGTCTGGAGTCCAAATAATACTGGCAGACGCTGAAAGCACCCCACAGTAAAAAGAGTTATCAGCTCCACATTACAAAGGGAGAAAGAGAGGCTCACAGAATTAACCAACTCCCTCTAGTTATTATGATTAATAAGAGGCAAAGCCAGAATTAGAACAGTTTCCAATACTAAATCTCATGCTCTTTCTAGAAGGAAAAGAGAAAAGAGATGAAATAGTTCAATTCCAGGTACATGTGTGCTCGGTTATGTTTCTTTTTGCTTTAAAACTTTCCAAATTTTATATAATGTTCATTTGCGTTGATACACTGAAAAGGATTCAAGTGCCATTTTGGAAGTTCTGGATAAATTTGGGCCAATTCTAGCACTGTTATGACTAGGGTTCTGTTAGTGTTGTTTTCCAGATTGATAAAACCCTTTTTTATTTTACTGATAACATGATAGATAGAAATCCTTCATGTTACAATAGTTACAATAATAATAATAACCATAGTGGCAGAGAAACTTATTTAGCACTTAGAATGTATGCAGCATTTTACATATATTACTTTATTATTCAACAATAATCTTAAGAGGTAGGATATTATTATTTTCTTCATTTTGCACATAATGAACCTTGGGCAAGAAAAAGTTAAGTAACATACCTAAGGTCAAACAACAGGTAAGAAGGTCCCAAAATTCAAGCCTAATAGCCTGGATATACATGAGGACCTGTAATTTAATAAATCATTCATACTGAAGGCTTTTTATGACTTTTCATGACTGATTAAAAATGACATAGTCTGTTTACATGCAGATCATGTCCAAATCTTCTGGTTTCTATGTATATGAAAAACAGGAACACATTAAACATTTTTTTTAATTAAAAAAAACAGATACCCATATATTTGTTAAAATTTTAATTTAGATTCAAGGGGTTCATGTACAGGTTTGTTACATGCATATATTGCATGATGCTGTGGTTTCGGGTACAACTGATCCCATCACCCAGGTACTGGGCATAGTACCAATTAGTTAATTTTTCAACCATTGCTCCCCTCCCTCCCTTCCTCCCTCCCTCTCTGCTCTAGTAATCCCCAGTGTCTTTTATTGCCATCTTATGGCCATGAGTATCCAATATTTAGCTGCCACTTCCAAGTAAGAACATGCAGTATTTGGTTTTCTGTTCCTGCATTAACCTCCTTAGGATAATGGCCTCCAGCTGCGGCCATGTTAGGGCAAAATACGTAATTATATACTTTTTATGGCTGTGTAGTATTCCTTGGTGATTTACCCCCTTTTCTTTACCCAGTCCACCATTAACAGAACCTAGATTGATTCCACGGCTTTGTTATTTTGACTAGTGTTGCAGAACATGTGAGTGCATGTGTCTTTTTGATAGAATGAGTTATTTTCCTTTGGGTATATACCCAGTAACAGGACTGCTGGGTCAATGGTAGTTCTGTTTTAAGTTCTTCGAGAAATCTCCACACTGTTTTTTTAAGTATTCTCTTTTCTTCATTGTCTCACCAGCATCTATTGTTTGTTTTGACTTTTTAAATAATAGCCATTCTGACTGGTGTGAGATGGTATCTCACTGGTTTTGATTTGCATTTCTCTGATGATGAGTGATGTTGAGCATTTTTTATGTTTGTTGGCAGCTTTCATGCCTTCTTTTGAAGTGTCTGCTCATATCTTTCTTTTTTTGTTGTTTTTAATGGTGTTGTCTTTTGCTTGTTCAATTATTGACATTCCTCATAGATTCTGGATATGAGACCTCTGTTGGATGCATAGTGTGCAAACATCTTCTCTCATTTTGTAGGCTGTTTACTCTGTTGATAGTTTCTTTTGCTGTGCTGAAGCTCTTTACTGTAATTAGGTGCTGCTTGTTAATTTTTGTTTTTGTTGCAATGTCTTCTGAGGACTTGGTCAGAAATTCTTTCCCAAGGCTTATGGCCAGAATGGTGTCTCTTAGGTTTCCTTCTAGGATTCTTATAGTTTGACGACTTACACTTAAATCTTTAATCCATCTTGAGTTAATTTTTTATATATGGTGAAAAGGAGGGATCCAATTTGATTTCATGCATATGGCTAGCCAGCTATCCCAGCATTACTTATTGAACAGCAAATCCTTTTCTCATTGCTTATTTTGGTCAAATTTGTCGAAGGTCAGATGGCTGTAGATGTGAGACTTTATTTCTGGATTCCAGATTCTGTTCCACTGGTCTATGTGTCTGATTTTGTATGAGTACCATGCTGTTTTGGTTATGGCAGCCTTATAGTAGAGTTTCAGGTTGAATAATGCAATGCCTCTGGGTTTGTTCTTTTTGTTTAGAATTACTTTGGCTATTCAGGCTCTTTTTTGGTTCCATATATTAGAATAGTGTTTCTCTAATTCTGTGAAAACTGACATTGGTAGTTTGATAGAAATAGCACTGAATCTGTAAACTGCTTTGGGCAGTATGGCCATTTTAACGATATTGATTCTTCCAACTCATGAGCATGGAATGTTTTTCCATAGTTTGTGTCATCTGTGATTTCCTTCAGCAGTGTTTTGTAGTTTTACTTGTAGAGATCTTTCACTCCCTTGGTTAGAAATATTCCTATTTTTTTTGTGTATATGGCTATTGTAAATGGGATTGCATTCTTTATTTCCCTCTCAGCTTGAATATTATTCATGTACAGAAATGCTACTGACTGTTTTACATCAATTTTTGTATCATGAAACTTTATTGAAGTAATTTATCAGTTCCAGTAGCCTTTTGGCAGAGTCTTCAGGGTTTTCTGAGTATAGATTAATACTATCAGTAAAGAGTTAGTTTGACTTCTTTTCCTACTTGGAGGCCTTTTATTTCTTTCTCTTGCCTGATTGGTCTGGCTAGGTGTGCCAGTACTATGTTGAATAGGAGTGGTGAGAGTCAGCATCTTTTCTTATTCCAGTTCTCAAAGACAATGTTTCCAGTTTTTGTCCATTTACTATGATGTTGGCTGTGGGTGTGTCAAAGATGGCTCTTAATATGTTGAGGTTGGTTCCCTCAATGTCTAGTTTCTTGAGGGTTTTATTATAAAGGGCTGATAAATTTTATTGAAAGTTTTTTCTGCATATACTGAGATAATCATATAATTTTTGTTTTTAATTATACTTATGTGGTGAATCACATTTTTTTGATTTGCACATGTTGAATCAACCTTGCATCCCAGGAATGAAGCCTACTTGATCATGGTGAGTTACCCTTTTAACATACTACACAATTCAGTTTACTCGTATTTTACTGAAGATTTTTGTGTCTATGTTCATTAGGGATATTGGTCAGTAGTTTGGTTATTTATTTTATTTTATTTTATTTTTTTGAGATAGACTCTTCCTCTGTCACCTAGGCTGGAGTATAGTGGTGTGATCATAACTCACAGAAGCCTTGATTTTCCAGGCTCAAGCGATTCTTCTGCCTCAGTAGCTGGGGCTACAGGTGTGCGCTACCACACCTGGGTAAACTTTTTGATTTTTAGTAGAGATGAGGTCTTGCTGTATTGTTCAGGCTTGTCTTGAACAACTGAGGGCAAGCGATCCTCTCACCTTGGCTTGCCAATGTATTGGGATTACTGGCATGAGCCATTGTGCCCAGCCTGGTTTTCTTCCTTGTGTCTTTGCCAGGTTTTGGTATCAGGGTGATGCTGGCTTCATAGAATGAGTCAGGGAGGAGTCCGACCTCCTTGATTTTTTGGGATAGTTTTAGCAGAATTAGTACCAGTTCTTTGTATATCTGGTAGAATTCAGCTGTGACTCTATTTGGTCCAGATCTATTTGGTAGCTAAGTTTTTGTTTTTTGTGTTTTTCTTTTTTTTAATTACTGACTCAGTTTCCAAAGTCAGTATTAGTCTGTTCAGGTTTTTATTTCTTCCAGGTTCAATTTTGTGAAACTGTGTGTTTCCAGGAATTTATCCATTTCCTCTGGATTTTCTAGTTTGCTTGCATAGAAGTGTTCATAATAGTCTCTGAGGATCTTTTACATTTCTTTGTACTTATTTGTATTCTGCACCAACCTAATATCGTCCCTCTTTTTTTCTTTGTTAATCTCGCTAGTGGTCTATAGATCTTCTTTATCCTTTAAAAAAAACAACTTTTGGGTTCATTGATTCTTTTAGATTTTGGGTCTCAAATTCATTCAGTTCTGTTTTGACTTTTGTTATTTCCTTTCTTCTTCTGCCTTTGCAGTTAGCTTGCTCATGTTTATCTAGTTTAGGTGTGATGTTAGATCATTAATTTAAAATCTTCCTAGCCTTTTGAGGTAGGCATTTGGGACTATGAAATTTCTCTTAAAACTGCTTTTGCTGTATCCCAGAGACTTTAGTATGTTGCATCTTTGTTTTCATTTACTTAAAAAACTTCTGATTTCTGTTTTAATTTCGTTGTTTACCCAAAAGTCATTCAGGAGCAAGTTGCTTAATTTCCATGTAATACTGTGGTTTTGAGAGATCTCCTAGGTAATGATTTTATTTTTATTCCAAGAGTGGTCCAAGAGTGTGGGTGGTATGATTTCAGTTTTGTCTTTAATTTAGTGAGATTTGCTTTATGGCCAAGCATGTACTCGATCTTGGGTGATGTTCCATGTACAGATGAGAAGAATGTATATTGGGTGGTTTATTGGTAGCGTATTCTATAGATATCTATCAGTCCAGTTGGTCTAGTGTTGAATCTAAGTCCAGAATTTATTAGTTTTCTGCCTCAATGATCTGTCTAACATTGTCAGTGGGGTGTTGAAGTCCCCCACTATTATTGTGTGGCTGTGTCTTTTTGTAGGTCTAAAAGTACTTGTTTCATGAATGTGGGTGCTCCAATGTGGAATGCATACATATTTAGGATAGTTAAGTCTTCTTGTTGAACACTTTATCATTATGGAATGCGCTTCTTTGTACTTTTTTTTACTTATGCTCATTTAAAGTCTGTTTTACCTGGCCAGGAGCAGTGGCTCATGCCTGTAATCCTAGTATTTTGGGAGGCAAAGGCGGGTGGATCACCTGAGGTCAGGAGTTCAAGACCAGTCTGGTCAACATGGTTAAACTCCATCTCTACTAAAAATACAAAAATTAGCGAGGCATGGTGGTGGGCGCCTGTAATCCCAGCTACGTGGGAGGGAGGCTGAGGCAAGAGAATCACTTGAACCTGGGAGATGGAGGTTGCAGTGAGCTGAGATCATACTGTTGTACTCTAGCCTGGGTGACATCGACTCTGCCTCAAAGAAATAAATAAAGTAAGTCTGTTTTATCTGATAGAAGAATAGTGACTCTTGCTCTTTTTTGTTTTCTGTCTGCATATTACATCTTTCTCCAACCCTTTACTATGAGCCTGTGGGTGTCATATTATGTGTGAGATGTTTCTCTTGAAGATAGCAGACATATATATATATATATATTTTTTTTTTTTTTTCATTCCACTTGCTACTCTGTGCCTAAGTGGAGGGTTTAGACCATTTACATTAATGATTAATATTAATATGTGAGGTTCTGATCCTATCATGAAGTTATTAGTTTGTTGCTTTGTAGTTTCTATTGTGTGGTTGTTTTATGCGGTCTGTGGGCTATATACTTGTGTGCTTTTGTGGTAGCAGGTATCATTATTTTGTTTCCATGTTTAGAACTCAAGGATTTCACATAAGGTTGATATAGTGGAAGAACATATTTTAATGTGGCAGTAAGTCCATATCATACGGAGTTGCCTGAAAATTAAGAAAACCGGCCCATGCTATATATTAATGTGAATTTAAAGTGCCTTTTGGGGTTTTGGGGGAGAAATTGAAAAAAAAAATATTTCCATTCTCCTAAATTATAAGTAATAGGTTCAATTTTATGTATCTGTGTGTAGGTGGATATTATTACAGCATTTTTAAAAGAATATTTTACTTCTCAGATTTCTCCTCCAATGATTTATCTTTTAGAACAACAGACAATGAAATTAAGCAGCCAGTGATGAAAAAAAATTATTGGGGAAAGAGAAAGAATCAGTATTTGTTTTGGTCAATGAAAGAAAATACACCTGGAGATATGAACTACTACTATTTCTAAGACCTAAATTCTAGAAAATCATGTTACTTAAAAAAAAAAAAAAACAACAAAATGTTCTCTTTTAAATCCTTTTATCTCTTTTTTTCCCCTGATCATGATCACATGTTCTAGTAATACTGCATGTGTAGTATTTCTTTTCCCTAGGAACATTTTGCCCATCTTTTTTCCCATCTCCCCTAACAACCCTGTCTTTGTCTAAGATAGTATTTTATCAAATCACAATAATCTGGACACTTGATTAATGAAGAACAGTCAAACCCACAATAACAGTGGATTGGACAGAGTTGAACGCAAACATTAAATGTAAATAGGCATATGGGTCCCTAGGTGATCCTAAACATTGACAGAGAAAGAAGAGCAACATTTATTTAGCACAGTGATTCTCAATCAGGACTGACTTCCTCCCACCCCAGGGGATATTTGGCAATGTCTGGAGACATTTATGCTTGTCACAACTTGGGGAATGTAACTGGCATTTAGTGGGTACAGTCCAGGAATGCTTTTAAACATCTTACAAGACACGGAACAGGCTTCCACAGCAAAGAAAAACCTAGCCCAAAATGTCAACAGCACTAAAGTTGAAAAACCCTGATTAGAATTTCTTATCAACTAACTACAATACATTTCTTCAGAAAATAAAGCCCTGTGTCTCTTCTAATCACACACACCAACTATACAAGAAGATAGACTACAGGAAAGCAAATTAAAAGGATAACATTATTTTTCATTAAACAGTCTAACCTACCATTTCTACTATTTTCACAAAGGTAAAAGAAAAATGAAATTTTCGAAAAATTAAAAAGAAAAGCACACCCTTTCCTACTTCTGACAATACATCTGACCAAATTGTCAGTGTCTCTGTAGTAAGACTGCCCTCTAGATAGAACTATAAAAACATCCAAATCCTTAAGTAAAGTGGCCTTTTGCCACTTGTTCTAACAAAGGTCTTAAAAAGTGGTTGAAATCTGAGAGATTCAAGTGTGGGTATGAATAAAGCACATTAGGAGATGAAAGTATGCTTTTCAAGAGTACATATTTCAGTAACAAAGCTGATGCCCCTGCAACACGCAAGGGAAACAGGATCCTGCTTAACATGGAATCACATATCTTTAAAACCAGGGAAATACTGAAGGATAAACAGTTTCTTTCTTGCTTTGATTTCATTAAAGTGTAATGCGTGGCACTCTTACAATACATTAAGCATTGACAATGAGCTTACCAAATAATGAATAAATAATTTTTCAGTGAATTGTCTCACGGTGAAGACAGACAAGCAAACAATCACAATAGTGTGTAAAGAGGGTCATGATAAAATGTAAGGTGTTTTGGGAAGCCATGAAAGGAACCAAGAGAACAGGTGAGGTGAAGTTCCTAGAGAAGATGAGAAAAAAAAGGACCAAGTCAGGAATGCAGACAAGAGCATTCCAGACAGATCAAGCCATGTGTACGAAAACTCAAGAGTTACAGAGGATAGCATTTTTCACCTAACAATAGCAATAATAACAGGCTTCATGAAAATAAAATGACAAAATTTATGTAGGAAGCATCTGGGAAACTAAAAAACTAAGACAACCGAAAATTACCAAGAATGAGTTTCAGTAATAAATAGTCTTGCTATTCCCTGGACAAAAAAAATCCTTAACAATCAAAATAAGTCAGATAACAATGTTTATAGGCAATGATTCACAAAATATTTTTAATGCCCAGTTAGTTAAAAAGTATGTTCATTTTAAACTAAAAGATGTTTCTGAATTTCATTTCATTTGATTGTCCTTTAACACACATAAGGACTGTGAAACTAAGGTTTTTTTTTTTTTCTCAGAGATAAAATATAAATTTTAGATATTTCACCTTTTTCCTAAGGTTATTTATGCATTTGAAATTTGCAGACTGAAATGAACCAACATTGGTTGCAGTCATATTTGAACTTTGCACTAATCCAAATTTCCTAATCAAATTTGCTTATTTAGGTAATGGCTTTAGTAATGAGATTTTACATAACTTAATTGTTAAATGTGATTACAGATGCATTTGTTCACTTTTTTTTCCAAGAATTATGCTTAGTTTTAAGCAACGTTTATAATATGACACTGGAAAAATAAATCTTTAATCCCTATCATTCAACAGAACTGATAATTTAATAGCACGGTACACTCATAAAATACAAATGCTCCCAAATCTTGTTTGATAAAATAGATATGAGGCAAAATTCTCAAGTGACTACACTGGCAATAAATGGAATTAAATTTAAAATCCTTTTTAAATTCACTTACTGTAAATAAGTCGCTACTACTTGAATTAATTACAGTAATTCCAAAATTTAGAGAGACACAAGAGCTTAGGAATTAAGTACCTAATAAGCACTAGCCACTGTGTTGGAACTGAAAACATAAAAAGAACCACGATCAAACATGCAGCCAGGTTTGCTCATGTGACGAGCAGCACAAGAATCCTGCATTGCTTTAGGAAATCACCTGAAAGGAGTGAGAGCGTTTCCTCTCTTACCCCACCTCTTTGCTGCTAGCTGTAAGGCAGAAGAAGTCCTGTGTTGAGGGAGGTAGAGGTCAAACCAAAACTAACACAAGCCCTGGACACTAAGCCCTTTATAAAACTGTCCAACCAGCAGGGACTGCACATCTCTGGACTCCCTTTTTATAAGACAGATTAAAAAAATGTGTAACTGGTTTAAGCTACCGTTATTTTGGGTTTCTTATCACTTGCCAACCAACCTCTTCCCAACTGACAAAATGCCATATGCGTTATTCGTGTTTTTAAACATGTATAATGCTGCCAGGCGTGGTGGCTCATGGATGTAATCCCAGGACTTTGGGAGGCCGAGGTGGGTGGATCACCTGAGGTCAGGAGTTCGAGACCAGCCTGGCCAAAGTGGTAAAACCTCATCTCTACTAAAAACAAACAAAAAAACACCACACACAAAAATTAGCAGGGCATGGTGGCATGCACTTGTAGTTCCAGCTACTAGGGAGGCTAAGGCAGGAGAATCATTTGAACCCAGGAGGCAGAGGCTGCAGTGAGCCGAGATCGCACCACTGCACTTGAGTCTGGGCAACAGAGCAAGACTCCATCTCAAACAAACAAACCATATATACGTGTGTGTGTGTGTGTGTGTGTGTGTGTGTGTGTGTGTATGTGTGTCTCTGTGTATATATAAAGTTATAACATACATAACATCAAATATAGCTCTCATAGAGAAATTTTAATAAAAACTTCATTTAATTACATTTGAATAAATACAAAGTATGAGTTGTCTGGTTTTGAGTGATAACCAGATTAGACAACTGCCAAGAATAAAACTTGGAATTAAAATATTTAATTAAAATTAAATAATTTAAGAATGTAATACGTGTATGAAATTGGAACTTTTAAATTAAGCTCCTAGACATCAGAGTGGTCACAGATATCACTGTTTGCCCAAAAGAATAATGACATTAGTAGTATTTTTTTAAGGCATATGAATCCTCTTAATATTCAAATACTAGAAAGAGGGGAACTCAGAAATTATTAAGTAGAATAGAAATAGGTAGGATTTTCATCTCAGAAAAAAAAGTTTATTGAGATATAAGTTATTGAATTTGAGCTCCACGGGAGATACCAGAGACAAAGCTATAGTTTCCGGTCTCATGAGGCACTTCTGTGACTTTTAGGTTATCTTAGGATAACAGACTTTGTATTCAAGTACCAAGCAAAAGAATTCTCATTACTCATATATTTTTTTTTCTCAAATCATATACTCTATTTCTCTCCCTTTCTCTTTTCCTTAATTAAACTGTGTTAAATACTGGTTAAAAATGACATTTTAACTAAGATTGTTTTGGATAGAAAAGCACTAATAGAGGATGCAAATGTCAATGACCGACTTTCTTTAAAACACGTACTTTCGAGTTATTAGAAAAATGCTTAACACACTTGCTACGAAAGACATAATTGAATACATATTTTTAAAATACTGCCACATTATTCTATGTGATTTTTGCATACCATACGTACTGTGAGCAAAATTAAAAGACGTACCCTTCTTTAAAAGGTTAAATTCCAGCTGGGCGTGGTGGCTCACACCTGTAATCCTAGCACTTTGGGAGGCCAAGGCGGGAGGATTACCTGAGCTTAGGAGTTCAAGACTAGCCTAGGCAACATGGTGAAACCCCGTCTCTACTAAAATACAAAAACAAAAAAACAAAACAAAACAAAACAAAAATAGATGGGCATGGCGGCGTGTGCCTGTAGTCCCAGCTACTCAGGAGGCTGAGGCAGGAGAACTGCTTGAACCCGGGAAGTGGAGGTTGCAGTGAGCCAAGATTGTGCCACTGCACTCCAGCCTGGCGACAGAGCGAGACTCTGTTTCAAAAAAAAAAGTTAAATTCCACTGGGTATTGAGCTAGTTGTTTCCCTGCTCTATACTTTCATTGAACTAAGAAAAATGGAAAAAAGGAGATGGACAGAAAAACCACCACCATGTCACACATAAACTAGGCAAATGAAGGCACATGATTCTATTACATAGGTCCCCAAAGCTGAAATCTGTTTCAGAGTGTGTCACTTGTGTCACAAAACTGCCAAGTAGGTGTCAGAAAATACAGTTAAGCCCTCTCTCTGTTATCTTTCTTTTGACACAGACCTGATTATTTGTTCTAAATTGAATTTTGTTTAGACTTGGACAACTAAATAAAGTATAATAATGCCACCCTTTCATAAAGAAGTTCTTTTTTTTTAAATTCTAACCTGTTAAATATAAAACAGTAGGCATTCAATCTAAATGACTTTTTAAGTATTTCAGCTGGATTGCCAAAAACGTTATTCTTTAACATTATTAGAGAAATAACAAGTTGCAGCTTTTGAAAATAATGTTATATGAGTTTTTCCTTAGAGTCTAAAGAAAGAGAAACATATCCTCACTACAGTATCATTTGTTTAAAAATTTGTGAAGTCTTGATTAAATGGAGTATTCATTACAAAGGTGCTTCTCCTGAGATTGAACGTGGACTATGACATCTAAATAAGCCTTTATGTTCCATATTAGTCCATTACTACCTTTGTGACAGGTGGTGAACAAGATGCTTTACAACTATTATGTATTTCTCACAATGAACCCATAAAGTTATCAACCTTATCTTAAAATGAAGGGTTCAAAGATCAGAATGGTTAAGCAACTTAAATCTACGCAGCTAGTTGTTATTGTTGGATCTAGGATTCGGAGAACTACATTGTATATTAATATATGCATAATTTACTTTGTATCTATCTTTTGAATATATAACTAAGACTACATTTTCTTCCACATGTTAAAATAATAGGTGTGAGTATATTTTCCTAGTTTAAAAACAGTACTCAACAGAAAGTAATAAAGATTAATACTTGCGGTTTAAGTTTTTCATATTATTTCTTTCCACCCTTGCAATTAGCAATAGAAATTATTATTCTTTTTACTTTAGAGTCTAAAAATGAAGGGGGAGAATTTAAATAATTTGTCCATGATAATGTAGCTGGCAAGACTCAAGATGAGATTCAAATTCAGAGGCATCAGGCTTCAAATCACCAACACTGGGAATAGGTGCCTGCTTTTAGCTTAAGTATTAATACCCGCCCTTTCTCTCTGGTTCATGTACACACTGCTTCTTCATTATCTGAGTCAACAAATTTCTCTTCTTTTCTTATTTATACATGCACTTCCCAACATGTAAGCATCTTGAATTTGCATCGTGTGATAAACTGCAGCCTCCCAATGACAGTCAACCTCTATTTTACCAAGAAATGCATCACAACCAATACACTTATAAAGGGGTTTCCTTGAGTTATTCTTGTGCTTTGGACTCAATCCTCTTCAGGGAAGTGGTTGCCAGTGAGTTAAGACATAGTCCCAAAATGGCACAGCCAGGGAACATTAAGAAATAGAATAAAATTACCAGCTAACAAACTCTTCAGATTTTATTATCATACAATTATATCGAATTTCTAGACATTATATTAATGTATTTTATATTATATAATGCAACTCAACCCAATGTTGCAGATGAGAAACAAGGATTAAACAATTTGCCTAAGGTCAGACACAAGACCAATACATGAATGATTTGAAGCCAAGTCTGTTTAAAGCCAAAGACATGCTCTGAAGTATTTCACTGAGCTGCCTCCAAAGTACAAGGTTGCCAGATAATTTAATTTAAAAAATAAAAAAAAAAAAAACTTTTCCCCTTTCCCCATTACCCTTCCCATGAAAACAAATATGACTCTGGTAAGTCCATATATATCTTCTGGAATCACAGTCAAATCTCTTTCAAGTATTTCCTTCATCCTCTGGGAGAATTTTGATTTAAAACAAACAAAATTAAGAAATGAAAAGCATCTAACACAAGTTAAAGGCACTAACCACAAATGATTTAACTTTAAACCTATATAGTGATTTACTATCTATTCTTTGCTAGTTACAGGTGCTATCCAACATGGATGTCTAATCTTTATGTAATTTCTTGGAGAAGAAACCCCTATCAGTTGGAGAGTGTGTCATCACTGCAGAGGCACTCCTATGCTGGAATACAAGCATAGCCAAAACCTTTCTTGCTCAGTAAAACTCAATGTAGTTAGATTGACTTGTTTATTCATTCAAAACATATTTTGAAAGTACCATTATGGAGGTTTAATGATGAGTATAAAAGATAGATTATTTAAAAAGCAGCACCAATGCTGAGTTGAGAATGCTTTGGTATAGTATGATATACTATGGAAGTCCACAGCAAGAAAACCTAACTTAAACAAGTTTGTTCAGGCAGAGGGAAGAAAAAAGGAAAACAAAAAAATAGCTTTTGAGAATTCTACAGAAATCAACACACTCAAAAAAATTACAAAAAGAAAAAAAAGCTTCACGGCAAGATTCCATCACAGATATGGTTATAATCTGGGTTAGAGATGTCCCCATGGGCACACAGTGATTTAGTGCAATGTACTCACTTTAAACATAAATGTTCAACAAAGTGGGTGTTTTCTTTGTCCCTTAACAGCAGTGCACTAACGAAAGTCTGCTGTTAAAGCAATAAATTATGAAAGGGGAAAAGGTATCATGTATCTTATGGACCAGCAGGAATAGGTGTTAGGTCATACAAGCAGTTTCTAACTTAAAAATAAGGAAGATGAGTTCCAAAAATGAAAGTCTGAAGCTATATATACATATTTTGCTTGGAATAGATTTTTCAACTTAGCAACAATTCACTTGCAGGTTTATCCTGAATACTTCAGAATCAGAAGAAAAACACTATTCATAACAATCTTTTTTTTTTTTTTTTTTTTATTAAGATAGGGTTTCCGTCTGTTGTCCAGGCTGGAGTGCAGTGGTACAAGCATGGCTCACTGAAGCCTGAATCTCTTGGGCTTAAGGAATTCTCCCACCTCAGCCTCCCAAGTAGCTGGGACTATAGGCATTTGCCACCAGGCCTGGCTATTTTTGTTTTTTAAATAGAAACAAGGTCTCACTATATTGCCCAGGCTGGTCTTGAACTTTTGGGCTCAAGTGACCCTTCTGCCGTGGCCTCCCAAAGTGGTGGATTACAGATGTGAGCCACTGAGCTTGGCCTGTAACAATCTTTCTAAAGTTATATTTGTTGATTTAATTTTGGTGCAGAAAAAGAATGGCTCCCTTCACTAAACTCAGGGGTCACAGAGAATGAGGAGCAATTCATTGCCATAGGCATCATTCAGCGGCTTTAGTCATGGAAGCAGGAGCCAAACTGGTAGATAAGGCTGAAGAATGGAGAAAAAGGGCTGAGAGACGTGGACAGAATGATGGAGGTTTGGGGATCAAGGTGCCAAATTAAGAGAAAACTGGCAAATACACTCAGCAGCACTTGCTTCTATTCTCTTTTCTATTCATTCTACCCTTGTATTTAATAAGGCTACTGGTCTTATTTCCCTTGACTATTCTTTAAAACAAAACAAAACAACAAAAAAACAGGGCATAAAAATGGCCAACTTGCTTGTTTTTCCAAGTCATCAATTGTTGCTTTTGATTAAAAATTGCACTCTGATGCCGGGCGCGGTGGCTAACGCCTGTAATCCCAGCACTTTGGGAGGCCGAGGCGGGCGGATCACGAGGTCAGGAGATCGAGACCACGGTGAAACCCCGTCTCTACTAAAAATACAAAAAATAACCTGGGCATGGTGGCAGGCGCCTGTAGTCCCAGCTACTCAGGAGGCTGAGGCAGGAGAATGCCGTGAATCCAGAAGGCGGAGCTTGCAGTGAGCCGAGATCGCGCCACTGCACTCCAGCCTGGGCGACAGAGCGAAACTCCGTCTCAAAAAAAAAAAAATTGCACTCTGCTCCAACACCCAGTTTCAGGAGACTGGATACACACTTTGCAGCCCAGGTTTGCACCTAACACTAAAGTTGGTCTTTGAAGATTTAGAGATTTTTTTATAACGAAATTTTATTTCAAACAGGCAAATTATACAGGGGACACACTCAAACACAATACCATCTTTTAAAGGCTGTCCTTATAATAACAATGGAGTTAAAACCCAGTCAGCCTGTAGACTTAACACAGCTTGGATTGTTCTTCTAACCAGAAATTTCTGTTGTTAAAGAAAGTGCATTCCTGGGCCGGGCATGGTGGCTCACGCCTGTAATCCCAGCACTTTGGGAGGCCGAGGCGGGCAGATCACGAGGTCAGGAGATCGAGACCATCCTGGCTAACACGGTGAAACCCCGTCTCTACTAAAAAATACAAAAAAATTAGCCGGGCGTGGTGGTGGCAGGCACCTGTAGTCCCAGCTACTTGGGAGGCTGAGGCAGGAGAATGGCGTGAACCCAGGAGGTGGAGCTTGCAGTGAGCCAAGATGGCACCACTGCACTCCACCCTGGGCGACAGAGCAAGACTCCGTCTCAAATAAAAAAAAAAAAAAAAGTGCATGCCTACTTCTGAGTCTGATGATGAGATGTAGTTTCTAGAACAAGGCTCCATCTGGCTATTGCTAGATGGCTGGTGGACATTTCCTCACACTGTCCTCCTTATCATCAGAATAGCAAGATGGCATCACTTTTACCCAAACCCTGTGCCATAAAACACCCTCAGCTTATCATCTGTAACAATAAGGGTCGCTAGGGGCAAAATGAAATGAGACACACAATGATTAAAAGCAATGGAGATGTGAAGCAAAAAGGGCATCTTTAGGTATTCTTTAATTCTGCAGGGGTAAATGGGAGAGAAGAAGGGAGAAAGAGAGAAGGAAAGATTCTAAAGTAATCTATGTACACCCTTCACACATGAGGAATTTAAGGAAAATGTATGTACCTAAATCAATGTGCATGCAACTAATATTTATTGAACACATATGCTAAGCACTATTGTAGACACTAAGAATATATACAAAAACAATGCTTTCGTGAAGCTTGCATTTTAGGAATATACAAAGTAAAGTAGGCTTACATTTATTTTAATATCATTATTTGTCATTATAGGTAGTAAATTATATAGTTCACTAGAAGGTAATACATGCAATGTTTTAAAGAATAAAGTATAGGGGAGCAGAAGTGTGAGAGAGGTAGAGGGGTTGCTAATTTAAATACAATTGGCTAGGAGGTCTCATTCAGAGAGTAACATTGAAGCAAAGAATTGAAAGAAATGAGTGATATAATTTAGCTATAGAAATAATATAGTATTTAGTATAAATAATATATAAGAAAAAATAAGCAGCAGATGACACATTCATTTTTTAAATTCATTATCATCTAAATATCCAGATGTCTTCAAACTTCAATTATACTTTAAGCAACTTTTCCATCATATAGTGGAAACCACAGTTAGGTTTTGTACAAGAAAGAAAGTAAATTAAGTGAAAGACAATATTACTATATTTCCTGGTTGTCTAGGAAATAATTCTTAACTCACAGTAATTGGAAATCTGCAGAGGACTGATTGCAGCTACACAAATAAATTTACATCTGTTCATTTTTCTTCAGGAGCAGAAAAATAAGAAACTTTTTTCATAATGCAAAACCTCCTTCTGAGAAAATTGAAATTAATTTACTTGAAATTCTGCTGCACATCAGCCTGCACTTTCCATGTTAGCGTAATTTTAGGAACAACAGAAAGCTTCTGGCCATTTAAGCAACTTTCAATCAGTTTTAAAGTTAAACCAAACAAAAGGCATTAAAACAGGATGTGATTATGAACTTCTTTATGAACCTCTTTTATGGGTTTTCTAATATATGTCCTCAAATTTACCTACAGTGTCCTGGATGAAAATGACTATAAAATTAAAGGCCTTTTAATGAGATTGCAGAAAAATGTCTTTCACCATTTTTCCAATATGGAAAATAGTTTAACTCACTCTACACTCTTGAATGAATATTTCTACTTAATACCATTTTGCAGCTACATTTGTAAGAGAAAACCTTTAATACAAATGAGCATAGGAATGAGTCAATCTTTCTTTTGCCAGGCTCCAATTTCTAAAAGGATTCTGATTTCCCCCAATTCTGCTTTGGGGTAGAGTGGAGAGTGCAAGGCTTAATAGTTAGTTCAGCAGGCAATTCTAGACACCAATTTCCATTGCTATAAAAGGAATGAGTGTCAAATCAGTTGTTTGATTCAATTCGATTTGAAAGCATTTAAGAACCAAGGAAGTACTGAAGACCTCACTATGTGATAGAAACAAATACATATTAATTTACATCTCCAGCCATCAAGGACCTCCTAGTGTGAATCTCAGTTCTTTGGTCTTTGTGTCCATATATTTCATAAGATAAATTCACTCTCTGAATGATATCCTTAGTTTGGTGATAGCAACATGCTGTTCTCTGAATACCACATAGAGGAGAAGTGAATAACATGTTTAAGTTTCTACACCTAGGACTGATGTCACTATCTTTTTTCCCATGGGGACACAAAAAAGTCCATAGAAATATTTAACTCCTCTGTAGTACATGGTTTTGGCCATTTTCTCCCATCTTACTGTCCTAACCAACAGCTTCAATGACATCACACAACTTAGTCTTTTACTGTACTCCTTAAGCCAACTTTAGGGTTCTACTTCCTCTTTTTCCCTTTTTTTTTTTTTTTTTTTTTTGTGAGACTGTCACCCAGGCTGGAGTGCAGTGGGGCAATCTCGGCTCACTGCAAGCTCCACCTCCCGGGTTCACACCTTTCTCCTGCCTCAGCCTCCTGAGTTGCTGGGACTATTGGCGCCCACCACCACGCCCAGCTAATTTTTTGTATTTTTAGTAGAGATGGGGTTTCACCATGTTAGCCAGGATGGTCTCGATCTCCTGACCTTGTGATCCACCCGCCTCGGCCTCCCAAAGTGCTGAGATTACAGGTGTGAGCCACCATGCCCAGCCAGGGTTCTACTTTTTCTATCGATCTCCTTAAATATCAGTATTCCCTAGGATTCCACCCATGGTTCTTCCATTTATTCTTAGGCATATTATTCACACACACATTACTTATTTTCAGTTTTAATTTACATAATTATGACACCAAAATCTATACCCTTTAGCTCAAAATGCTCTCCTGAACTATGGGAACACATTCCAGTTGCCCAGTGGATGTTCAATAGTCATCTCAAACTTAGCCAAAACTGAAAAGTAATTCCCCAAAACCACCTTACTTACCTGTCTTTCTAGTATGACTCCTCTATTCTTTTCTTTTCCATTTCTCTTTCCTTCAGGCTGATTTACGTTTCTTTGTATACCTTGTCACGATAATATAAGCATATCACTCCAAAAAGATTTCACTTTATTACTTAACATTCTATTTTTACATCCAGACTTCAAGTTACTTGAGAGTAGAAACTACACTCTCAGCTTATTCCCAGCTTTTAATACGATGTCTATCACTCTGAAGGTATTCCATTGACTAAATTAATGGACCCTTATTTCTAAAATGTAAATTCATATTTATAAATATACTCAAAAGACATAATCAGTCTTGACTGAACTTTAGAATTGTTCATTCTTTCTCAGAATCATGTGAAAACTAGTGATGTTTGAAATAGGTACTATAAGAATTGCAGATTTTGAATGGCAGGAAGATAAATTTCACCTTGAGAGCTAAACTGTAAAATCAATTACAATGAATCAGAGAACAGGGGTGCAAGATCAACTGTGGACAAAAAAGATACCTCCAAAACTAGCAGGTATGAAGTGTGACTGTCTGACCATATTAGTGCAACAACTGAGTACAAAATGTAAAAGTGTGTAGGGAGCAGGAGGTGATGAAACTTTGAAAGCTCTGGAAAAGTAAATTTAGAGTCAAATGCCAATAACAATTGTCTCAGCACTTTCTAGGAAAGGAGGAGCTGCAGCCAAGAGGTTTCATAGCATCAAGCTGTCTTCGACGAATGTCATTATAAATTTATTCATCCAATACTACTTGGATTGATGCTGTTACAAATTAAATGTTTTCAACACATTGAGAGACAAGCTTGTTAAACAAACTTGTGATTCCCATATAGACTTGCTCAGATTTTGAGTCATTCTAGTACCTATGACAATATAATAAACGAAATCTCTTAAAAACACCGACATAGAGGGACTTTCTTAGCCTTCAGCAAGCTTTGTTTACATAAGTAGCTCTCTCCAGGACGAATCACCCCAGGCAACTAAGCACCAGGCACCTGAACAGATCAGCTTCTTTCCTAAGACCACTTGCAGCAACTTACTGAAAACCAATGAATGCTGCAAGATAAAATTTTATGTTATATACAATTTATAATTTTAACTAATAATCACACATGATTCTAAATAGCATAAAACCTGCAATAGAAAATGTTTCATCTTTTTTTTTTTCTAAATAAAAAATTAAGCTAGATGTATTTTAACTCTAGCTTCTCCATAAAATCCTTTCTGACTTCTCCTTTACCATCCTGCAGACGTCCAGGTCATCATGTAGTAATTCTTGTCTTAATCCATGTCTGGCATCTTGACAAGAACGACTTAGCTAAATTTCTTGAATATAGTATGTCTTGGCCAAAACTCAAGAATGGATAATTTAATGTTAAAATATATTCAAGAATTTACATTCACAAATGTATAGCTGGTTGATGAAATCATTAAACATCGTCAATTTGCCCTAGTTTCAAATAATTACTGTTTTTACTTTCAAAATTTTTTTCAAAAGGCTATTTATATTCTTATGTTTTTCCTATAGAAAAATATTATAGTAACTCTACAAATTGGAATTGAAAAACTAAAAGACAAATTTAAACAATATGTTTCCATGAACAAAAGTCAGTTATATAGCCACTTATACCCCAAGTAGCCCTCTAAAGGAGAGACTGATATTTTAAGAACCATGAAACATCTTATCCTATTAATAATAAATCAGAATACAAGTATATACTTCACTATTTACTATTTAATTTTTTCTGATTAACAAATGGAGCTATTGAAATGTATTTTGCTGAAACATCCCTTGGCTGATTATCCATTTAAGCAACATATTCATTGTATTCTCTTATCAATTCTGAATTAAAATATGTTTTCAATGTGTATTCAATAAAGAAAATATACCCAGGGTTTGGTAGGAAGAAAGAAAAGAGAACTCAATCCTTAATAATAGAGTTTGTAAGACTATATTTCAAAATCATTATCCCAGCCGGTGCGGTGGCTCATGCCTGTAATCTCAGCACTTTGGGAGACTGAGGCAGGCGGATCACTTGAAGTCAGGAGTTCAAGGCCAGCCTGGCCAACACGGTGAAAACCCATCTTTACTAAAAATACAAAAATTAGTCGGGCATGGTGTCGCATATCTGTAATCCCAGCTACTCCGGAGAATTGCTTGAACCTGGGAAGCAGAGGTTGCACTGAGCCAAGATCGTGACACTGCACTCCAGCCTGGGCAACAGAGTGTGACTCCATCTCAAAAAACAAAACAAAACAAAAACAACAACAAAAAATCATTATCCCACATCAGTAGGTATACAGAAACAATGGTCTCAGGGAGAGAATTTTACTGCTTTTATGCTTTGTGGACAATGATTGTTTCAAAGACCTATATAATAGATAAAAGTTGTGGAATCAATCAACATTCAGAATCAGATAAGAACACATGGCCAGTAATGCAAGCTAGAAAAGAAGTGGGTCAGACAGGTTTCAAGGACAGGAGAAGGGGTCAGCAAACGTGAACTTTGTTGATTTATATCCAGTTATTAGATTCCTCATTAGTTTATTAATTATCTCATTAATTAGCCCATTAGGTTATTAATCAACATATGCATGATTTAACTCATTAGCTTATTAATTCATTCGTTAGTTTATTAACATATACACAGTTTGAAGCCTATGTGCCTGGTATTGTGCTCAGTGCTAAGGGAAAATGGTACGTGGGCACTGAGCCAGGTGTGGTGTCATGTGCCTATAGTCCCAGCTACTTGGGAGGCTGAGGCAGGAAGATCACTGGAGCCCAGCAGTTCAAATCTAGCCTGGTAACACAGTGAGATCCCATCTTTTAAAAAAATGGAAGAAAGATAGATCTCCCTCCTAAATATCACAATGCAACTAACACCTGGCTCTTTTTAATCTGGATATTAACATTTGTGATACCATGTTCTCCTTTATATATATGACATCATGTTCCCTTTATATCGTATTTATGTATTCTCCATTATGGTATTTTGTGATACCATGTTCCTTTATCTGGTATAGGACATGGTATCACAAATACCATAAATACTTGGCTCTTTATAATCTGGATCATGTTAACATTTGTGATACTATGTTCCTTTATATAAAGAGGCACATACTATCACAAATGTTAACATGATCCAGATTAAAAAGAGCCAAGTATTAGTGGCTTTGTGAGATCTAGGAGGCTTTCACATCTGAAAGTGGGAGAGGTATCCAGAAACCTCCCCCAGAAAGTGTTGCTTAAGCTGAGAAAAAAAAAGGATGTATAGGTATTATGCAAAAAAGGTGGGTGGTAGGATAGGGAGATGTCATAAGGGGTGGAAAGAGGTCAGAAGGGGAAGGAAAGAGACAGAATGTTGCAGGCAGCACAAATAGTATGTGCAGAGGCCCCACCCGAGGAAAAAAAAAAAGGAAAACATATTTGGGAAAATTCCAAGAAAGAACCTTCTAATGAAAGTAAGATTTATGATACAGAAACAACAGCAAAAAATTGAAATTAGGCATATCTAGAAAAACATCTAAATAACCAGGAATGACCAATTTAGAATAGAATAAAAGAGAAAAAAATCTAATTCTCATTATTAAAAATAATTTCTAAAAAACTAAGAATAAATTAACCTCAAATATGTGAGACCTTTGAGAACCAAATACAAAATTTTAATAAATCTTGAAAATTGAAAGAAATGTAGAAATAAATGTATCTGGCCGGGCGTGGTGGTTCACACCTGTAATCCCAGCACTTTGGGAGGCCAAGGCGGGAGGATCACCTGAGGTCCGGAGTTTGAGACCAGCCTGACCAACATGAAGAAACCCCATCTCTACTAAAAATACAAAATTAGCCGGGCTTGGTGGCGCATGCCTATAATCCCATCTACTCCGGAGGCTGAGGCAGAATGGCTTGAACATGGGAGGCGGAGGTTGCTGTGAGCCGAGATCGCACCACTGCACTCCAGCCTGGGCAACAAGAGCGAAACTCTGTCTCAAAAAAAAAAGAAAAGAAAAGAAAGAAAAAGAAATACATGTATCTGGAAGAGAAAATTCAAGAGCATAACAATATCAGCTCTCCTCACTTTAATATACAATCACTGCAAAACCAATGAAAACCCTAACTGGACTTCCAGTTAACTTAAGAAGTCTATGGGTCAAGTTCACATTGAAGATAAAACACACAGGAATAATCAAGAAGTGTGGGAAACAAATAACAAGGATGAGAGGTTTGCCTTTTAAAATATAAATTTCCTACAAATTATAGTAGGTGAAACAACTTGATCTTGACAGGGGTTACCAACAGAACAGAATAGAGTCCATAGCAATGAACTGCGTTTATATAGGGATTTACTCTAAGTGATAGGTAGCTATCCAATAAATTGGATAGGTAAACTCATCCAATTTAGGTAAATTTATTCTGGGCGATAAGTAAGTATCCAGTAAATTATAATGAGAATTTTAGTTTTCATTGGAAAAAATTATACCTTAATACAAAAAATAATAAATCCAGAGTAGACTGATGATCTAAACAAAAAAGCAAAAATAACTTTAAGACTACCCCAAAAATATCAAATTTAAAAGCATATTAGGCTACAAAGGGTCATTTTCAGAGAGACACAAAATACAGAGGGTTTAAATTAGAGAACTTAGGGATTTTTTCTGTATAGAAATTAAAGTTACATACACTAAATGCTGTAAGTAAAAATGATACGTTAAAAATTAATTGAAAATATATGCAAAACAGGTGTGTGTGCTTACACATAAGTTTTCAACCCTACGACTCAGTAAGACAAAGAAAAAAGCCTATACAATAGAAAATTAGGCAAGAAATATGAACAATAAATCCTCAGGAAAATTACAAAGAGCCAATTAACATAAGAAAAATTACTCAACTCCACTTGTAATTAGAAAAATGGAAAATGAAGCAATATAGTTTTGAAATCATCCCACTGAGCATTCATTAATGTTGTTGATCTTAACACCTCCAATATAAACAACTTAAAATGAAGACAATTATACGAATTCTGACCTATCTGCACACACATAAAAAAGTCAAAAATTAATAATGATTCATATATGCAGGGGAAAAAACTTGAAAGTGTATACATAACCACATGTATAAATGCTTACCAAAAACGTGGTAAGATCTATATTAGAGGAGGAAAAGGATATGAGGAATGCAATAATAGGGACTTCTATGTTTTACTCCATATTCTTCAGTATTATTATTTGAATGTTTCACAAGAGCATATTTGTGTATTAATTGATATTTACCAATTAAAACAAAATGAACGTTATGTACTAGGCGTTAGGCCCTGCTCTTGCCACATGAAAACACAGGTACCTGCAAGCTGCCCCACTTCATTCCAGGAATTAGTAAAGGGCCAGCTGAGTTGTACACCAAGAGCACTGGTGACCTCAAGCCAACAGCATTATAACAAAATCTCTCAGTCTCATTCGCTCTGTCAGACATGCCCAACACTTCTGGGCACTCCTGCTTGATAATCTCTCTGAAATTATCTATTTTGGGAGACCAATCGGCTTACCTGGCATCACCTAGACACCTCCCTCTATCCCCAACACATACTCCCTACTATGGAGCTTGGTAGGAAACCCCGTCCTGAAGTATTACTTTTCCTTACGTTTCCACCAGTCGTCACTTCTCACAGGCCAAACTCTGTTTTTAAACTCTACGTCAAGTAGTCTCACCAATTGCATTCTGCAATCTCTGACCATTCTAACCTCTCAAATATTCTCAAAACCTGGCCCTGAATTTTCAAGAACATCCCTCATACCCTTATTAGGATTGAATCTAAAAAGGTCGGGCACAGTGACTCATGCCTGTAATCCCAGTACTTTAGGAGGCTGAGGTGGGTGGATCACCTCAGGTCAGGAGTTCGAGACCAGCCTGACCAACATGGCGAAACCCCGTCTCTACTAAAAATATAAAAATTAGCCGAGTGTGGTGGTGGGTGTCTGTATCCCAGCTACTCAGGAGGCTGAGGCAAGAAAATCGCTTGAACCTGGGAGGTGGAGGTTGCAGTGAGCTGAGATCACGTCACTGCACTCCAGCCTGGGGGACAGTGTAAGACTGTCTCAAAAAAAAAAAAAAAAAAAAAAAGGATTGAATCTACGGTGTCAATTCTTCACCACATCTTTCTTTCATTGCTGTCTCAACCTAAACTACCTCTCCCCATGAGATTTCTTGGCATCATTTTATATATATGTACAGGGATACCTACACATACATCCACATACACACATACACACACACACACGCCATTGACATTTGTTCAAAATGTTAGCTTTTTAAAGGAGTCTTACCTGTCTCACTCTTTCACTCTCCCCATTAAAAATTACTGGCTGGGCCCTATCTCTTTTACACTGAAGCTACAAACAGGGAGGTAAGGAAATGTGATGGGGTGAATTATGTCCCCCTCAACCCCTCAAAAGAGATGTTGAAGTCCTAACCTCCACTACTTCAGAATGTGATCTTATTTGGAAACAGGATCATTACAGATGTAATTCATTATTATAGGTAGGCGCCAATCCCATATGACTGATGTCCTTTTAAGAAGACGGCCATGTGAAGATAGAAATACACAAGACAACATCATGTGACAACGAAGTCAGAGATTGGAATTACGCAGCTGCAAGACAAGAAATGCTAAAGATTGCCAAGAAACCACAAAAAAAAAGGCAAGGAAGGATTATTTTACAGGTTTCAGAGGGAGCATGGCCCTGCCAACACCTTGACTTTGAATTTCTAGTCTTCAGATCTGTGAAATGATAAATTTCTATTTAAGCTATGTACCTTGTAGTATTTTTGTTATAGCAGTCCTAGGAAACTAATACAGGAGTCAACCCTAATATAAATGTTTGTTTCTGAAACTGCAAGAAAATGAAACAACAAATGTCCAATTCAAGAAAGCTCTTTATAAGCCAGATATAGTGATAATGATAAAAATATACTTACATAGTTCAAAGAATGTGGTTATCCTAATACTCATTACTAGTCTTATCACTTATTGAAAAATGGGATATTTTCTGCTCTGATATGGATTTCATAACTCATTTAAAAAATCAGTGCAATTGGAGATTCTCTAGGAATGGGGGATACAATAATGAATAAGAAAATGTCACTACCCCAAGAAGCTGAATATTAATAGAAACGACCACTATGCTTCAACATTAAATGTAGTCATTACTACTAACTTTTGACAGATATTTATTATGATATAGAATTATTTATTTATTCCTAGTTTATTTATAAGTTTGCTTTCCAAGGCAGCTGCTGATCAAATGCCTTCTTGGCATTTCTAGAGATGATATTTTTTTCATCCTCTGACTTTTTAAATCGAAAGGGTATAGTAATTTAATTGTAATATTAAATATCCCACCACAAATCTTAGACTAAAGCCTATCTGATAATGGTGTTTAAATCTTTAATATGTGCTACATCCATTACATTAATTTTAAGACATGTATATACATTGATATTTGTTGTGTAACTGGCCTTTTGTGGGTTGTATGGTTCTTGTTTATTTGCTTTTTGTTCTGTTTTGTTGTTGTTGTTGTCCTTGTATGTGTGTTTGTGTGTTAAATTTAGTCAGATACATTGCAATCAGTTTTATCTGGCTTCATAAAAAATACATAAGAAGTCTAATTATTGCATGAAATATCACTTCATCAAAGATTTCACAGAATTCACTTATGAAACGCCTTGACTTAGTTCCTTGTCGAGATAATTCCTTAATATTGTTTCCAAAGTTTTCCAAGGTTTTTGATTGAGATTGCCTATCTCTTCTTGGGCCAATATTGACCATTAATATTTTCCAAGAAGAAGTGTATATATTAGTATGATTTTCATATGTATTATTAGTGTTTTATTATTTTAAGCATATATCCAGTTATAACTTTTTTCTCATTCTTAGAATTGTATATTTGATATTTTTTATTTTGCCCTACATTACCCTTACCCAAAGCTGCTGATCTTCCAGAGAACAAGATCTTGGATTATACATTGCTTCCTATTGTTTCTCTGCATTCTGATTTATTTATATTTTCTCTTCTCTTAAATTTTTAGTTTATTTTCTTGCTCATTTCTTAGCTTCTCGGATTGGATATTTACTAAGATTCTTACAACACAGAACAAAATGACAACTAAACTTATAGTAGCAAAATCTCTATCATCAACAGACATAATTCTTCCATTAGGTAAGATAATCAAGAATTGATTATAGCATGTTAAATTCATCTGCATTCTGAAATCTAATTCCTAATACAATATTTAATGTTCTATTGAATTACCTTTTTAAATATCATTTGGAACAGACCAAAACAAATTCATAACAACAACAAAAGGACATTGACTATTTCTTAGTCTAAATATCTATTACATTTCACATTGCAGTGAGTGGTGTAGTGAAGAGGTTGAAAGTGAACTCTATATTCATAAAATATGACTATAAATCACTGAGCCATGATTCATCTGCTTTGTCTCTGCAAATGTATTATACATGAAAAGACAAATCAACATCATAATGCAAATCTGTTAAACCTGGTCTTAATAATTTCTTGTATGAAATATCAGATTTTAGTAAATTTGACAATATGAATAAAAGGCTAAATACAAGGCTGTACAATAAATGCATGATATCTATTGTTATTAAGAATAGAATTAAATACTGTTTAAATTTCATATTATATAACTACTGTCTGTAAGCACGGATTCAAATGATATCAAATGACATTACAATTAACAGATTTAGAATTAAAAATGCCTTCTGTAGCACTTGCTTCTTGAAGGCAGCTCTTAGCACAGGTATGCAAACCCAGTGATAATTTTTTTACCAAAATTCTATACCATGAGTTCAGTAAACTCACTAACAGTTACTAAAACCTTATATTCTCTGATAGATTTAATTCTAAATATTTTATTTCTATATGTAAAGGTTATTTTTTCTAAATTTGAAACATATATATTGAGGCTTTTTTCCCAAAACTTTGGTTTATTTCTGCCTAAAGAAATACCACAATGAGATACCATCTCAAGCCAGTTAAAATGACGATCATTAAAAAGTCAGGAAACAACAGATGCTGGAAAGGATATGGAGAAATAGCAACACTTTTACACTGTTGGTGGAGTCTAAATTAGTTCAAACACTGTGGAAGACAGTGCGGCGATTCCTCAAGGATCTAGAACCAGAAATACCATTTGACCCAGCAATCCCATTACTAGGTATATACCCAAAGGATTATAAATCATTCTACTATAAAGACACATGCACAAGTATGTTTATTGCAGCAGTTTTCACAACAGCAAAGACTTGGAACAATCTCAAATGCCCATCAATGATAGACTGGATAAAGAAAATGTGGCACATATACACTACAGAATACTATACAGCCATAAAAAAGGATGAGTTCACATCCTTTGCAGAGACATGGATGAAGCTGGAAAACATAATTCATAGCAGACTAACACAGGAACAGAAAACCAAACACCACATGTTCTCACTCATAAGTGGGAGTTGAACTATGAGAACACATGGACACAGGGAGGGGAATATCACACACCAGGGCCTGTCAAGGGGTGGGGGGCTAGGGGAGGGATAGCATTAGGAGAAATACCTAATATAGATGACGGGTTGATGGGTGCAGCAAACCACCATGGCACGTGTATATACCTATGTAACAAACCTGCACGTTTTGCACATGTATCCCAGAACTTAAAGTATAATTTTAAAAATTAAAAAAGAAATACAAGTGTAGCACAGATACACAATCAGAATGTCTTAGGTTCATATATTGGCTCCTCTATTTACTTTCTGTGTGACCTTAGACACATTACCTGAGTCTCAGCTTCCTTGTGTTACAGACTTCCTTTGAAGAAAAGCTATGATAACATATGTAAAGAACTAAGAAGAACATTTAGCACACAGAGGTAATTGAAGCTACTGCTACTAAAGAAAGAAAATTAAAATTATCCCATCATTTTACAAACACGGAATATAACTCTTTGTGTACCTCTTGGATATAATTTGATTTCATTCCTGAGAAAAGCTGTCCTCAAATATTTATGATCTTATAAGGTAATGTTCCTTAAATTTCAGATATAAATCTACATCTCTCATACTATTGCTTACTTTATATTTTCCAAGGTCATTTCTATTTTTCCTCTATCTTTACCTATAACAATATTCCTATGTGCTACTTAGATGTAGAAGTTATGTTGAGGGCCTAACAGAAGCTTACGATTCCCTAAACCTTCTAAAATGCATGAACAAATGTAGGTATTCCATGCCAATTAATACAAATAGGTTTGTTCTAGGCCCCTGTCATAAACATCTTTAAGAGACGTAACTGTAACTGATGACTGATGATAGGACAAGTGATTAATGCATGCTATTATCTCACAGGGGTATTATCACGTTATGTGTCCTAGAAAGACTGAGCAAAGCAATTTCCTTCTCTTTTAGGAGTTAAGATAGAACAAGGAGTAACTTCTGTACACCAGAGAAAATGATGTACATCTCAAAACTAAAATTTACTATTTAACAGTCTCTAAACTTTCTATGAGAAAACTTTTCTTTTTTCTACCTATGCAAAAAGAAGAAAAAATGTTTGTTCCTATAAATATGATACCAGACATATTTATAATATTATATATTGCCAAGGATCTATCTTGGTGTATTTTTTAAATATTTTATTTAAAATCACTGAAAAATTTACCTATTTTAAAATAGAATTATTGATATCAGAATTCTGTCAAAGCCAATACTTCCAAATCATTGCCAATATTTATTGTGGAATTTAAGCTCCTCCATTTAGGGTAACAGATAAGTGTGGTTTAAAGACCCATCATATTAGTAAAAAATATTGTGGAACTATATTTGGCACTTATGACATAACCTATTTCCAACAATTAGGGGGAAAAACTGATCTTGTCAATAACCAGTTTTCCAGCAAAGATTTTTCACTAGGGTTTGGGAAGGTCAATTCATACGCTGTCATGATTTACATATGCATCCACAGACAGACAGTCTTAAGATGTAATTTTAAAATTACATGTCAAGTGAAATTTTCTAATTGAATACATTTCTCTTCTCAGTAAAGAATAAGCCTGGATAAACACTCTGAAACCTTGTCCAACAGGTATCACAAAGAGGTGGGCAACGTTTTAACCAGGGACTATGGATAAGACAGACAGAAACATTTCAATGAAGAGGTGTTTGTTGTTCAGCTTACTTTTCTTCCAAAAATGTATGAAGGATCGGAACCAGAAAAGTAATATCCCATACTGCAAGGCAAGAGGCCCCCTTTGACATCACTTTCAGAGGCACAAAGTGTAAAGAACATATGTATGAATATATTAAACTCATAAGATTCTTTTTCATAAAATAAAAATAGTAATAACAATATAGTAATATAACACTATTTAGATGAAGAGGACTTGGGCCTTTGTAGGAGTACCTAGATACGTATTTTCATTCAAGAAAAGAAAAGGATACAAATTCAAATTAGTTCAGCAAAGAAGATGGTAAGATACATGGTGAAGCAGGACACAGAAGAGGAGTGGGTAGAAGGAACAGTGGTCTGGAGCAGGTGTGCTTCATGTGAAAGAATTCCAGGTGACAAAGAAAAAAATTACACACTGTGAAAGCCGACACAAAACATATCTGCTGACCTAATTCAGACCATAGGCCGCTAGATTGAGATTCCAGTGTTAAAGCCTACGAGGTTAAACACGAGCTCAATGTATGAACACAAAATTAAACTGAGCTCATCCTGTCTGCTTTCCCTTAAATATCTAGATTTTTTGTTTATTTTTAGTTATTTTTTAAGTATCTGTGCCTTTAGACTTAGCCAATACAAAAGATTCAGCTAACCAGAGCATAAATACATATTTTAAAAGTTTACAGATTAGTTTGATACTGTCAATATCACACAGCGTTCATTAAACACAAGCAGCAAGCATCTTATTTTTCCTAGGATCAGTCATCTTCCTATAGAGAACTGTTTTTCCTCCATTCCATTCCAACTCTGGAGGTGCTGTCAATGGGAATGACTCGTTGCCCCTCCCACATCACTCAGTGTTTCAACCAAGAGAGGGCACAGGACTGCAGGAGGGTCAGTCCAACAACTTTTTCCGGGATTAATACAGACACTGAGACAAAACAGTTCTCTTTGCTTCTGAGATTGAGAAGAGTAAGGATGCTATCTATGTTTATAAAGGTACAGGAGTCATCTTTCCCATCGTTATAGAGTACCACAGAAAATGGAGCAAACCCAGAAGAAACCAGAGCCACAAAATGGAGAAACATTCCTGAAACAAAATCAGGCACTGGATCTAACTAGGCCTGCATCTAGTCAACCCAGGAATTTCCAGTTAGGGGAGTTTATACATTCTCTGGTGTGTTCAAGCAAGCTTAAACTGGATTTCTGTTACTTATAAACAAAATGTTCTCATAAATATAAGAGACAAAGAAGAGATCTGAGTTTGGGTTGCATTTATCTACTCACATGTCATTGTACCAGCTAGGACTGTCCACTCAAAGAACAAAACCAGTTTTTCCCCTAGGGATTTTTCTCACCCAACATACAAGAACATTCTAAACTATCCCAACCTCACTGATAATCATCAGTGCCTATGAAGAGGAAAACAAAAAAGAACCATAACCTTACTCGCTCACTTTTCTGGTGTAGCACATATTCTATATATATACTTTGATACAGCAATTTTTTTTTTAATGGAAGACAAAATCTATCATTAATAATCAAGGCTGGGCACAGTGGTTCACACCTATAATCCCAGCACTTTGCAGGGTGAGGCAAGAGAACTGCTTCAGGCTGGGAGTTAGGCACCAGTCTGGGCAATATAGTGAGTCCCCATCTCTACAAAAAAATTTAAAAATTAGCCAGGCATGGTGATAGGCACCTGCAGCCTTAGCTATTTGGGAGGCCAAGGCAGAAGGATTGCTTGAGCTCAGGAGTTTGAGGCTGCAGCAAGCTATGACAGTGCCTCTGCACTCTAGCCCAGGCCGCAGAGTGAGATACTGTCTCAAAAAAAAATAATGCTAATAATCAACACATGATTTGCATAACTCTCATACATAACAGGCTTATTTTATGAACTCATCTAAGTATTAATGGAACAAACATTTTAAGAACTAAAAAATATTTAAACCAATATTTATGTTACATGGCATACTACTTCCAAAAAATTCAGGCATAACATCTAAGTACACATGAATATTGATGATGTGGCCCGAAACAACGAAATCACAACCACCATCCACCTAATAGTCTCAGAGGCATGATTAACAAAAAGACTATTTCAGTACAGTAGCTATCATCATCTCCATTTCCAGCAGTTAAATCAACAGTCCCTCTCACTGCAGGTTTCAAAGACGAACCAAACCAGAGAAAGCAAGGCATACTCACAAATTATAAAGCATGTCAGCCATGTTGCTGCGGTAGTACAAAGCATTTCTGTAGGCGCTTTCAGCTTCAGAAATTTTGCTCTGACTCTTCAGAACATTTCCAAGGTTACCCCATGCTGCCAAGAAGAAAAAGAAATTTTCAGACCGAGCATCAATCCAATTATACGTGACATAATATCAGGCCATCAGGAAGTACCACAGGGAGAGAAAATCATCATAAAACATTTTTAAGAAGGAAAATGTATTTCCTTTATACTCTAACATTTCATCAAGCCAGGACATTAAATATAATCAAAGTCTTAAAAAATTAAAGTAATTATTATGTCTCAAAGCAGATATACATATACAGTTCATCGTAAGGCCAAGAACAATGTTATCTTAAGATCACATACAAAGGCTTCATGCTCTTCCAGATTTCAGTAGGGGTCTTCATGGTCTGAAATTATTGTATACTTACTGGGCCAGAAACTGCAAGAAATGATCTTAAAATAAACAAATATTTCATTCAAGTATGAAAAAACTGATAAATGGCATAGAAGATCTGGAGATGAAAAGCAAAAAAACTA
Source organism: Hylobates moloch (assembly GCF_009828535.3). Taxonomy (NCBI): domain Eukaryota; kingdom Metazoa; phylum Chordata; class Mammalia; order Primates; family Hylobatidae; genus Hylobates; species Hylobates moloch. The sequence continues at coordinate 82,849,999 of NW_026652287.1, read as the reverse complement.
AACAAGATCAAAGCTATAAAAAAGCTTACCAGACATCAGAATACATCAATAAAACATTATAGATATAATGTTCTTTTATACTCTTTCTGCTTATGAGCTCACTTCCCTGAAAATCGCTATTTCTACACTTAATCATGTTGAAAATTAAATATATTTTCTGTGTACCCTCTTTGTTCTCCCCAAATAACAGTAATTTTTCAACATTAAAAATAGCAAAAGGCACAATACCAATAATTGCCCCCATAATACGGCTCTCCAATGAACTTTGCCCTCAACCTTGGCTGCTTCTCTTGCCTTCTTACTTCCCCACAAGGAGATGGGGTATTGAGTCCTGAAAGCAGAGTCCCCTAGCAAATGATGAGGATGACAAGAAGGGTCTTGTGTGTTGAGATATATTTAGTTGGGTGACTACTGACTACCTGAAAAATCAAAGGGTTTTGAGTTATCAATTTTAATGCAAAAAAAGAGCACAGAATCTTTCAATCTCAGATTTGCCTGTGTGTCTCTAAGAAATTTAAAACTCCTGTGCTTCAGTTGACTTTATCTGTAAAGTGGGAAAATAGTGTTTCATCTGTTTCATGATGAAGATGAAGTGTGTTAACATATACAAGCTATTTAAGACAGTGTCTGAGGCTGGGCACGATGGCTTGCACCTGTACTAGCATTTTGGGAGGCCGATGAGGCGAGTGGATTGTTTGAGCTCAGGAGGAGTTTGAGACCAGCCTGGGCAACATGGTGAAACCTCGTCTCGACAAAAAAATACAAAAATTAGCTTGGCGTGTTAGATTTCATGATCGCTTGAGCCCACAGAGTTGAGCCCATAGAGTCGAGGCTACAGTGAGCCATGATCACACCACTGCACCCAAGCCTGGGTGACAGAGTGAGTCCCTCTCTCAAAAAAATAAAACAAAACAAAATAAAAAAACAAACACAGTGCCTGAAACATGGTAAACACTCAATAAATATTGCTATTATCATTAATATTATTGTGGTTGATACTCTTTACAATTTACAATAGTTAAGCATTTCTTACGTAAATAACATTAAATACAATGCACTTTATGCCCTTATGTTATCTACAGAGAACACTAATCCTTCATGTTTGCAAAGTCATATACCTTCCTTGCTTCCGATGGAAAACAAGGGAAAGGCATTGAACTCACAATTATGCAACAGCTAATAGTGCCATGTACCATGCCACACACTTGACATATATCATCTCACCAAGCTCTCAACACAGTTCCGTACATAAGTGCCCATTCCCCAGATGAGGAAACAGGGGCACTAAAGAATTTGTAAAGTTAATACTGAAGTGTTAGAGCAAAACTCTAATCCGACACTGGCTGTTTCCAAACTTTTTCTCCCCTCTGCCTACAATTTTCATACCACATTTCATCTTTCACTGCAAACCAACATTCACACAGGCCTTGGCATTATGAGTCCATAAAAAATTGTATCCTTAATTAAAAGACAAGACAGTGTAAAATATTGTCAAATTAAACTACTAAAACTACTAGTAAAATAAAACTACTAGTAAAATAAATTATAATTATCTTCAAACATAATAGGTGTAATATCATAGGTATTCTATATCTACCGCAAATTAATAAGATATCCCTCTATGGAAATTTCTAATAATTATGCAATTTTTAAACCCCTATTCCTTCCAAAGTTCTGCTCTGATTGTGTGATTACTAAATGAGAATATATTTACATTGGAATCTCTCTGAGAAATGCATTCAAATGTTAATTTAAGCAACAGAAAATCCTCATTATAATGGTATCCCATTTTGATAGTAGTCCTAGAATATAGATGATTAAAAAAAAAACTAACAGCAAAGACATACCTTTGAATATTTTAAGGCATTATTTCCAGTGAAATAAATTGATTTCTTTAAATACTTTTATCTCAAATAAATAATAAACTAATAAGTGCTTCTCTTGTTGGCAACAGACATATACAGGAATACCTTGGAGATATTGTGGGTTTAGGCCCAGACCACCACAATAAAGTGAATATCACAATGAAGTGAGTCACATAATTTTTTTTGGTTTTCTAGTGTGCATAAAAGTTATATTTACACAACAATGTTGTCTAATAAGTTTGCAATAGCATGATACCTAAAAAACAATGACATACCTTAATTAAAAAATACTTTATTGCTAAAAAATGCTAACAAGCACCTGAGCCCTTGGTGAGTCTTAATCTTCGTGCTGGTGGAGGATCTTGCCTCAACACTGATGGCTGCTGACTGGTAAGGGTGATGGTTGCTGAATGTTGGAGTGGCTGTGACAATTTCTTAAAAGAAGACAACATAAAGTCTGCCATATCAATGAAATCTTCCTTTCATGAAATACTTCTCTGTAACAGGTGATGTTATTTGATAGCATTTTATCCATAATAGAACTTCTTTCAGAATTAGTCTCAATCCTTTCAAACCCTGCAACTGCTTTATCAACTAAGATCATATAATATTCTAAGTGCTTTGCTGTCATTTCAGCAATGTTCACAGCATGGTTACCAGCAGTAGACTGAACCTCAAGAAACCACTTTCTTTGCTCATCCATAAGAAGCAACTCCTCACCTGTAAATATGTTATCACGCGATTACAGCAATTCAGTCACATCTTTAGGCCCACTTCTAATTCTAGCTCTCTTGCTCTCTCCACGACCTCTGCAGTTCGTTCCTCCACTGCAGTCTTGAGCCCCTCAAAGGTATCCATAAGGATTGGAATCAGCTTCTTCCAAATTCCTGCTAATGTTGATATTCTGACCTCATTCCGTGAATCGCAAATGTTCTAAATGGCATCTAGAATGGCAAATCCTTTCCAAAAGTTTTCCATTTACTTTACCCAGGCTAATCCAGGGAATCACTGTCTAAGGAAGCTACATCCTTACAAAAAGTTACTTCTTAAATTAGAAGACTTGAAAGTCAAAATAATTCCTTGATCGATCCATGGGCTACAGAACAAATACTGTGTTACTATGCATGAAAACAGCATTAATCTCCTTGTGCATTTCTGTCAGAGTTCTTGGGTGACGAGGTGCACTGGCAATGATAATCTTTTGAAAACAATTTCTTTCTGAGCAGTAGGACTCAATATTAAGCTTAATATATTCAGTAAGCCATGCTGTAAACAGATCTGTTGTCATCTTGGAAATACAGTTCCACTTATAGAGCATAAACAGAGTAGATTTAGCATTATTCTTAAGGGTCCTAGGATTTTTTGAATGTTAATTGATCAATGGCTTCCACTGAAGGTTACCAGTTATATTAGCCCATAAAAATAACAGTCAGCCTGTCCTTTGAAAATATGAAGCCAGGCACTAACATCTCTCTAGCTATAAAAGTCTTATATGGTATCTTCTTCCAATAGAAATCTGTTTTGTATACACTGAAAACCTATTGTTTAGTTGTAGCTACATTAATCAATTATCTTAGCTATATTTTCTGCATAATTTACTGCAGCTTCTCCATCAGTACTTACTGCTTCACCTTGTACTTAATATGTTACAGAGCTGGCTTCTTTCCTTCAACCTAATGAAGCAATCTCTGTTAGCTTCAAACTTTTCTTCCACAGCTTCCTCACTTCTCTTAGTCTTCATATAACTGAAGAGAGTTAAGGAACTTGTTCTGGGTTAGGTTTTGGCCTAATGGAATGTTATGGCTGGTTGGATCTTTTATCCGGGCCAATAAAACTTTCCCGCCGCCGGGCGCGGTGGCTAACGCCTGTAATCCCAGCACTTTGGGAGGCTGAGGCAGGCGGATCACGAGGTCAGGAAATTGAGGTCATCCTGGCCAACATGGTGAAACCGCATCTCTACTAAAATACAAAAAAATTAGCTGGGTGTGGTGGCACACACCTGTAGTCCCAGCTACTTGGGAGGTGAGGCAGGGGAATCGCTTGAACCCGGGAGGCAGGGGTTGCAGTGAGCCGAGATCGCACCACTGCACTCCAGCTTGGCGACAGAGTGAGACTCTGTCAAAAAAAAAAAAAAAAACTTTCTCCGAATCAGCAATAAGTCTCTTCCACTTTCTTATCATTCATGTATTTGAAATGTGTTCCTCACCAAGTTTAACCATTTCTAAATTTTGATGTAAAGTGAGAACATGCTACTCTTCCTTTCACTTCAAGGCCATTGGAAAATTAGCCTAATTTCAATATTTTTTGTCTCAAGGAAGAGGGTTGCCCATGGAAAGGGAGAGAAATTGGGGAAGGGCTGATCAATGAAACAGAACATGTACCACATTCATTAAGTTTACCATTTTATATGGGCATAGTCACAATGTTAACATCAGACATCACAGATCACCATAACAGATATAATAATAAAAAAATTAATACATTGTGAGAATTGCCAAAATATGACAGAAACATGAAGTCAGCACTTGCTGTTGGAAAAACGGCACTGACCGGCTTGGTTTATGCAGTTGCCACATTCAGTTTGTTAAAAAAAAAAAAAAAAAAAAAAAAAGCAATATCCGAGAAGCACAATAAAATAAAATACAAGAAAATAAGGTATGCTTGTCGCTATACCTAGAATACATGTTCACTCATTTGGTTGATTGTTCATTTATCCATTCATTAATGTATTAAATATTTATTCATTCATTAGATATTCGTTAAGCACCTATTGTGCCAGGAACTTCATTAGGAGCTGGACACTCAGTACTGTTCAAAATAGTCAATTCCCACCCATGTGAGCTTATGCTAGAAGTGGGGAATGAAGGTAGTGGAGGTAGGGTGGGATCCATACAATAAAATAAATGAATTAACTTCAGATAGTGGTAAGTGTTATAAATAATGTAAAATAAAGTAACGTGGTATGGATGAGGATAATTTAGGTATGGATATCACAGATTTAGGAAAATAGGTGTAAGGGATAAGGAGCAAGCCTGGCAAGGACTGCTGATGCCACATAAGGAAAATACAGCAAAGGATCTAAGGCAAGAATGAACTTGATGTTTCCCAGGAACATCACCAGTCAGGTCAGTGGCTGCAAAATGAGAGGGAAAGTCATGATGAAGTCACAGAGATAGGCAAGGGTCCAATCACATAGGGTTTCATGTGTCACAATAAGAAGCCTGGGGGTTATTTTATTTGCGATGTTTGGGGGGAAATATTCAGTGAGAGATTTTGTGATTTGACTTTCATTTTCGAAATGTCACTCTTGACTCCTCTGTGGAGAAGGTACTCACTGCAAGAGAACTAAAGGAGCAACAGGGGGACTGGCTGGAAGGCAACTGCAGTAATCTAGATGGCAAAATTACAGTGGTTTCCAACAGGACAGATGAGCAGCAGAGATGGCTATTTCAAAGTGAGAAAACAACTTAGAAATTAAAAATCACCAACAAGGTTAACTGAGGCAAAGTCACAATCTGAAACTAGGTTTCCTATCTTTATTCAAATGAAAATCTCTCGTATTTCTTAGGATTAAGTAATTGCCCTAGATGCCTGCAAAAGTCTTGTTTTCCTGTTGTACACACACAATCATACACAATTACCAGTTTCAGACAAGGTTACTCTGAGACCATGATAAAGCAAAACAAATAAAGACCACCTCATAATTTTGCATAAACACAAAAAAAGGAAAACGTCACTGTATAACCCACAAACTACCAAACATCCTCCTCTCTTGCTATATGAATGATTTCTTTATCCAGACATAGAATTGTCCTGGTATCCAATCAAAATAAAACCCTCACTTCCTTAGACTCTCTTCCAAATCACCCAACCAAAGTCAAAATCCTATAACAGGACATATAATGAGATGCCCGAGAGTTCTCCACGGTGTAGCTGTTCTCTCTCAGTGTGAGAAGTAGTTAAGCCAACTTTTACTTCAGGTGTGGCCCTAGTGGTCTTTGGCTGAAGGACACTGACAGAGGATTTCATCATACTCAAATATAAAAATGATACCTTCTCAAATACCTTCCTTAAATTATTGATCCACAATGCTGTGTTTATCAAAATAGATTTTAGGTTTTTGAAGAGCTGCCATAACTCTTCATAGCTGATTCTATGAGTTAATTCTTCAAGAAATTTGATCATATTAACCCAGTCAACTTTTTAATATCATGTCCATTTTTAAATCTGACCTTTCTGACTACCTGGAAGTATGCAAACCAAATCCTAAAAGAAATGGAGGAATATTCCAAGGCTCATGGATGGGGCAATTTAACATTATAAAGATGTCAGTTCTCCCCAAATTAATCTATGAATTCTATGTAAATCCAATCAATATCTTAGCATCATTTATTAAGAAACTCAAAAACTGTATTTTAGCCATAATATATAAGAGAACAATGAAAGCCGATTTTTATACCATGTTCATGAAATACAAAGATAAACCCCAGATAGCTTAAAAAGTTAAATGTGAAAAACTAAAGCTAACAGAAGAATATGTAGAAGAATAAATCTGTGGAATGGAAAAGAACTTCTTAAAAAGAGCCCCAAATATCATTTGAAATGTAAAAAAAAAAAAAAAATTAATGGATTTGGGTACTTCAAAAAGGACTTTTATTTAGTGAAGAACATTATGAACAAGTTCAAATGAATAATATACTGGGAGAAGATATTTCAAACATCTAAACAAAGAAGTGTCTGTGCTTGGCAACTAGAAGGAACTCCTGCAAAGCAACAATAAAAAAATAAGAAATCCAATAGAGGAAAAATAGGCAAAGGACATGAATAGGATTCTACAAAAAGGAAAACCAAAATAAATACCAAGCATTTAAACTAATACTCAAATTTCTTAGTAACCCCCTGAAACGCAAATTATAACAATGAGATATCTTTTATACCTAGACTGGCAAAAAAATACAAAAATGGATAAGGCCAACTACTGGTAGGGATGTTGGGGAAGAATCCTGTGCACAGCTGGTGGCACTGTGGCCCGGGGCAGACATTCTGTTATGCCATCTGACAGTACTCAGTCAAATGAACAAATGTAAGTGACTAAGTCAAAATGGACCTCTGTCTAGCAATCCCACTCCCACATAAATTCTCACCTTAGAAAGCATGTAAGAGAATGTTTAAATTCAAGTGTCTTAGTGTTGGCTGATAGTGGGAAGTAAAAATATGTCCAACATGGGAGTACAATGTGGGTCATTCACTTTACACACTCCTATGCAGCATTAGGAACAATTAATACCATGTAAATACTGTTACATGAATGGACCATAACAGCCTACAGAGAATTTTAAAAAAAGGAATGCATTGTCATAACAATGATAAATATTAAAAATTGATTCATGCCCAAAGTATCACTGTGTATTTAACATAGTGTATATTACAATTAAATCAAAGGTATGTTTTAAATCAAATACATTACATACAAATCAAATGTTAGATCAGCTGTCTATGCTGCAAAGAGAAAATGGAGTTAAGAATACAGATAAAAGGGGATTAATACATGAATAAAATAGAGGAAACTTACAGGGATTAACCTGAAACTGCAGTGAAAGGAAAAAGAGAGAAAGAGAAGGAAAAGGAAGGTAGGAAAGGAAAGGAAACAAAATAAAATTAAGGTCACACATTATCTTCTTTTAAAATACAGATGCGGTTATGCTATATCCTACTTAAGGAATAAAAGGTTTTAACATACACTTAACCTTTGTTTTAGGAAGATAATTCAAAACAGATGTTTGGGATTATCTTCAAATTTTCACTTTGGTACTTATTCTTTGGACCACTCAAAGACCTTGTATTTTCATTAACATTTAATATAATGTGCATTTTTTACATGTTTAAGCCTGTATATTTTATTGGTGTATTCATTTCATATAATCCTTTAAAAGTGCAATTTTATTGAAATAAAATTATCCAGGTTCTTTCAGTGAAGTGTGATGAAGTGTAAATAACAGTTACAAACGCTTTAAAAGTCCACATTTATTTTTTCCTGTTGCCCAGGCTGGAGTGCAGTGGCATGATCATGGCTCAGTGCAGCCTCAACCTCTTGGGCTTGAGCAATCCTCCCACCTCAGCCTCCCGAGTAGCTGAGGCTACAAATGTGCACCACTAAGACTGGCCATTTTTTAATTTTAATTTTTGTAGAGGTGGGTCTCACTATGTTGCCCAGGCTGGTCAAAAACTCCTGGACTCAAGCGATCCTCCCACTTTGGCCTTGCAATGTGCTGGGATTACAGGAATGAGCCACTGCACCCAGCCTAAAAGTCCACATTTTAACAGAGGATGTGTACAGATGAATGCAAATCACACTTTCAACCCTGGATATAATAATAATAAAGCATTTATCTGAATTTCAAAAAATATAGTTGTTGTTCCAAAATCCCAATCTAATTTTGAAAAATTTTTTCCCAATGAAGTTTCCAAATATTCAGAGTATTAATTTCATTCCTGTTTTAAACAAAATAAACTTCATATGAAACTGCTCTAACTTGGAAGGGCTACTGCCCCATCTCAAGGGCCTGCATTGCAGCACTGTGACAGCCTAAAGAGAGCAAAAGAATGGGAAGGGGAGAAGAGGAGATGAAGAAGAAATTTTAAAAATTATAATAAAAATAACAATAATAATAGTATTTACATTTATTTAACAATTACTACATCCTTGGTAGTCTCCTCAATTCATTCAACCTAATAAAAACATTTGGGGTCTATAGTATTACTATCCCCATTTCACAGATGAGAAAACTGAGGTTGAGCCTCCTAAGTAGCAGACATAATAACAAGGGAGATTCAGATGTGTTTCCAGGCATCCAAATGTGGTCAGAGGCAAGGCTATTTCACCTTCTCAAGATTGAGCTTGAATAGAAGGTAGAATATCAAGATGGTACTTAATACGTTTTAATAATTTTAATTTAGGGGCTATAGCATAAATATGAAAACAAAATTATCCAAATGAGTTATCCTCTCAGAACTGCTAAGGGGGAAAAAAAAACCCTCAGTAGTAACAAAATAAAACTATCTGGTATCCATATTTCATAATATATTTTTCAGACCAGAGAAAAATTAATGCCAAGTAATACATCAAATGTTTTACATTTCTTTGGGAGTATGATTTTACATGTCATATTTTCCTGTTAACATATTGGAACTGAACATATCCTGCCTACGTAAACGAATGGTTGTTGCTCAAAGATGCCAAATGGGAACTTTGATATATTTATCAATTCTTCTTAGTGCCCTGAAGATACTTTACATGTGACAGAGATTTAATAAGCATTGTTTAATAAGTAAGCAACTTCAATCCTAAGACTAAGCATATATAATTAGTATATTAAGGGAAGGCAAACAGACACTTCTAAATATCACTGGATAAGCTCTCAAAAATATGATCTGTAGAGTTATTTTATATTCAAAAATAAAAAGAAATTCTTCTGCTAAAAAAATCAAGAAGTGAAGAAGTAGGAATAACTCTCATACCTCAAGGGCCCTTCACATTGATATTAAACTACCTCTAAAAGGTATCCATTTACTAAGAAACTTGATCTTAATTCACAATGAAAGCTTCTCTTGTACTTCGTCCACAGTCTGCCATGGTTTATTTGATGTTCTTTGAAAGGCAGAAGAACAATTAAATATTCCCATCTTGCTGAAGTTGTTCTAAAGAGAAAATCAAATGTGAGGTCCCTCTAGAAATGCTGTGATCTGCTACAATAAATACCTCTAAATTTTTTTCAAAGTTCTAATTTCAAATACATGGTAGTTTTAAGTTTATAGAGCACATTCAAACTTACTCTGAAGTAACTATTGCAATTTCATGTCTCTGATATACTTCACAAAATCAATACAGGGAGCTCTGAGAAAGTTTTTAAAGATTTTTTCTTACGTTAGTAATTTGAAGAAATTATATATATTCATTAATTATAAAAGAAGTTATAATAAGTTTTTCATAATTTGGCATACACTTTGAAAAAATAGCTAGAAGAGCAGAAAACAGACTAAGATAGAAAATTGATACTTAGAGCAGGGTTGTTGCTATAACAACACCTGAAAATATGGAAGCAGCTTTGGAACTGGATAAAGGGAGATGGTTGGAAATTTGGAGAATCAGGCTAGAAAAAGCCTATATTGCCATGGGAGGGCTCAGAAGACCACAGACCTGTAGAGCTACCAGTGTACAACGCCAATCTGAGAGAGCGGAAATGTGGGCTGAGCCCAGCAAAGCCATGGGCGTGGCAGTTCTCAGTGTCTTGAGAGCCCAACCCCTCTATCAGTGTGTTCAGGACATGGGACATGGAATCAAAGGAGATTATTCTCCAGTTTTAAGACTTCATATTGTTTTCCCTACTGGGTTATGGATTTAGTAGGGACCAGTTACCCTTTTCTTCTTTCCTCTTTCTCTCTTTTAGAACGAGAATGGCTACCCTATGCCTGTTTCACTGTTGTATTTTGGAAGTAGATAACTTGCTTTGATGTTACAGGCTCACATCTGGAAGGAATTTGCCTCTATACAGATCATGCCTTGAGTATCAACCATATCTCATTTAGATGAGACTCTGGACTTTGGATTTTTGAGTTGATGGAAACAAGTTAAGGCTTTTGGGACTTTGGGGATGAAATGAATGTATTTTTGCATTATAAGAAGGACATAAATTTTGGGTGCCTGGTACAAAATGCTATGGTTTGCATGTGCCCTGAAAACTCAGCATGCTGTAAACTTAATTCCCAATGTAACTGCATTGGGAGGTAGGTCCTAATAAGAAGTGACTGGTCACGAGGGTGAAGCCCTCATGGTTGCATTAATGTTAATACAGGAGTGGGTCAGTTTTCACTAGAGTGAATTGTTATAAAAGCAAGCCCAGCCCCTCACGCTTTTTCTCTCATATCTGCTCTCTTTCTCTTCTGCCTTCTGTTACAGTTCAACCCTTGCCAGATGCCAGCACAATACTCTTGGACTTCCCAGTCTCTAAAACTGTGAGCCAAATACATGTCTTTGTGTTGTTTTGTTTTGTTAAAAAAAGAGGCTGGGTGTGGTGGCTTACGCCTGTAATCCCAGCACTCTGGGAAGCCAAGGCTGTCGGATCACAAGGTCAGGAGTTCAAGACCAGCCTGGCCAAAGTGGTGAAACCCCATCTCTACTGAAAAGACAAAAATTAGCCAGGCGTGGTGGCAGGCACCTGTAGTCCCAGCTACTCAGGAGGCTGAGGCAGAAGAATCACTTGAACCCGGGTGGTAGAGGTTGCAGTGAGCCGAGATCGCACCACTGCACTCCAGCCTGAGCAACAGAGCAAGACTCTGTCTCAAAAAGAGAGAGAGAGAGAGAAAGGGAGAGAAAGAGAGAGAGAGAGACAGGGAGAGAGAGAGAGAGAGAAAAGAAAAGAAAGAAGAGAAAAAAATAAATGAATTTCTTAATATTTAATTTTTACCTATTTAACATTCAGGTCTACATAAGTAATCATGCCTCTTTGGGTTATCATCTCAGCATTTTCATTTTACTAACACACTGCACAGTCACTAAATGTGGTAAGGACTCTCATTCTTGTTTCTTGCTTCAGTTATAATTCATTTTAAACCTTACAAATTTAACATATGTCTTTAGTCCCTATCCAAAAATCTTGAGTTCTATGTAAGGATCTGCCAAAATTGAAGTATTTAACTGCATTAAAAAGGGGATAAATCCTAAATTTTGCTTCCACCAACGCTGAGTTTCTTGTTTGAAATCAAAGTGTTACTTCCATGAGGAGGTAAAAATTGCAATCTTGCCAGTTATCTATCACAAACCATCTGCAAAAGAAAATAACTTATTTTCACTTAATATAGTAGTGCTTAATATATCTACTAAGAATTGTTTTTATTCAGATTAAAAGCCAATTTTGGCCAGGCCCAGTGGCTCATACCTATAATCTAGTACTTTGGGAGGCCAAGCTGGGCGGATTGCTTGAGTCCAGGAGTTCAAGACCAGCCTGGGCAACAGGGTGAAACCCCAACAAATACAAAACTTAGCCAGGCGTGGTGATGCATGCTGTAGGCTGGGGTGAGGGAATCGCTAGAGCCTAGGAGGTCAAGGCTGAGGTGGGAGAATGCCTTCAGCCTGGGAAGTTCAGGCTACAGTGATTTGTGATGGCACCACTGCACTCTAGCCTGGGTGACAGAGTGAGACCCTGTCACAAAAAAATAAAAGCTGGCCGGGCGCAGTGGCTCACGCCTGTAATCCCAGCACTTTGGGAGGCCAAGGCGGGCAGATCAAGATGTCAGGAGATCAAGACCATCCTGGCTAACACGGTGAAATCCCGTCTCTACTAAAAACACAAAAAAATTAGCCGGGCGTGATGGTGGGCACCTGTAGTCCCAGCTACTGGGGAGGCTGAGGCAGAAGAATGGCATGAACCCTGGAGGCAGAGCTTGCAGTGAGCCAAGATGGTGCCACTGCACTCCAGCCTGGGTGACAGAGTGAGACTCTGTCTCAAAATAAATAAATAAATAAATAAATAAATAAATAAATAAATAAATGCATGCATGCCAATTTTAAGCTAGACTTGTGTATGCATATGTGATCTCTCCTAATCCTCACAACAAATGAGCTTCTATTATCATCCAATTTGTACTATTAATAGAAGAAGAAACCATGCCACACAGAAGTGACACTCAAAAAGATAAGAGAACAAAAAGATGATGTATCTGTCTGGTTCCAAAGTCCTTGCCTTTAACCATAATGGAAGTCTTGGACTTTGGATGTGCCCCATGAATGGTCATACCAGCTACAATTTAAATAAATATTATTTTAAAATATAAATGTTAATTATGTTAAACTTTCTAATGTCAATGGAGAGAGAAAAAAAGGAAAAAAAGAAAACAAAGGGAAGGGAAAAAGAGCCATTTAACTGCATGGAACTGAAAATGAGCATGAACGTGTTGCTGCTGTTTTTTAAAGTAGCCTGTCTTCCCACTCCATCTATTAGCAAAGACTATGGGGGGCGGGGGGCAACATTTGTAGACTGAGCATTTTACTAATTGTATGATAGTCACTTTTTGTGACTCCAGGGAAATAAGAGACTTTGTAAGCCTACAGGAATTTATTTTTTCTGAAGTAATTATACCTCGGATTATTACAGAAAAGAACATAATAGTTAGTAGGTAAATAAAACAGATATAGTTAAAATATTAAGTAGAAGAAGTGGCTATGATTTAAAGATCATGATTCATATGTTATCACAACACATATCCTATATACTTATATGTAATTCTAATTACAGGAATTTTACAAGATACAATTATTTCTCATTCCCCTATCTGTTGTTACTTCAGATAGATCTGAAACTAAATGTATTCCCAATAAGAAAAAATTTTTACTGTAAACATAAAAATTTAGTACTTCAATAATATATTAACACTTAGTCTTGACAGCATTATTTGTCACTAAAACATCTACGTGCATACTGTAATATCCACATGTATAATCCAGCACCCATGTTTGTTTTGTTTTAGTGTATCTAGGGTTGTTCCTTGGCATTTTACCATCTGCAATCTCTACCATATTCCTGAATTTGACTGTGAGCCATCCTCACACTGAGTGCTGCCAGTACCACTCATGGTGTTTGATTTTGGGGTTTGCGTGCACTTGTCTTCCATCCATTTCTTCTCTATGCAAAATTTTTCCCATGGCTTCTCAATCAAAACTTAACTGCCCAATGTCCCTAATAACAATGTGCTCTATACAGTTTCTGACCAACTAGCACATGGTATTATATGTAAAGACAATTAATATAACTGCATTTTCAAATACAATGACTGGCTAAAGGGAGAGAATTTGGGAGCAACAAGCCTTGAGACTCTCCTCAAATTACAGGCAACAAACCCATTTTGCCTATCACACTGTCAAAAGTAGTTAATGGAACACTTGGGGAATATATACACTAGAATGTCATAAATAGTGGTCTTGTTTATGTAACAACTATACCAATTCAGTAAAGGCTTTTTAGAAATTCCTCATACATGGCTGATCGCATAGCCCATGCAGTCATCCAACCAGTACCTTTTTTAATTATTATTTTTCTGTTTTAAATTTTTTCTCCATAAAGACTGGGTCTTTCGATGTTGACCAAGCTGGTCTGGAACTTCTGGCCTCAAACAATCCTCCTGCCTCGGCCTCCCAAAGAGCTGGGATGACAGACGTTGAGCTGCTCTATGCAGTCTTGATTATTAACAATGATAGATTTTGTCTTCCATTAAAATACCAGTTCCTTTTGATTTATGGTAATTCCTAAAGAGTACAAGTTGCCTCTGAGTTTGTATCAGGGATAGAATTGTCTCCAAGCAGCCCTTACAGCTTGCTTCTAACACAATTGGCATCATTTGAGTTTGGTTCAGGTATAAAAGATGAAGAACCCTTAGAAAGACCAAGAGTTCTTAGACGACTTGTACAAACTTACGATTTCCAAACAACTTCAGGGGAAACAAAAAGAATCCATTTTCTCCCTTAAAGTCCCTTTTTAATTTTATCGCCCAAACCACATCTGTTTTATCTCACAGTGGATCCAGTCATCAGGTATGTTCCTGCCACCTAATGGCCCGAGGTTAGTTTCCTACTATAAGTCACTAAAGGAACTTTGATACAGAAACATAAAACGAAATGTCCAAAATCTAGGTTGTAGTACTAGCCCTGTTACCAATCAGATTTGGGTACACCCAAGTAAATTACTTAACTCTTCTACTTCCTATTTCATAGTAAAAGCAATAATTTAGTAAATATGTAATGTGGGACAAGCCCTGGGCTAGGTATGCTATGCATACCCACAAGATGGTATTGCTATACCCACTCTATAGATGATAACACTAATAAGGAGAACAATAACCACTAAAAATGAGTTATAATCAATGCCCACATCTACCTTACTGCAAAGTTTGGAAACTTTAACCATGCTCCTTAAGCATCCTGCCTCTCTTAGTTTCTCATCTGTAAAAGAATTGTAAGGCCGAGTGCAGTGGCTCATGCCTGTAATCCCAGCACTTTGGGAGGCTGAGGTGGGCAGATCACCTGAGGTCGGGAGTTCGAGACCAGCCTGACCAACATGGAGAAACACCATCTCTACTAAAAATACAAAATTAGGCGTGGTGGTGCATGCCTGTAATCCCACCTACTCGGGAGGCTGAGGAAGCAGAATCACTTGAACCTAGGAAGCAGAGGTTGCAGTGAGCCAAGATCGCACTATTGCACTCCAGCCTGGGCAACAAGAGCGAAACTCCGTCTCAAAAAAAAAAAAAAAAAAAAAAAAAAAAAAGATGAGTTGTAATAATGCTTGCCTAAACTAAACTATGAGTCACATATTAAATTAACATAGATGTGTAACTCTTTGGAAAGCACATTATTATGGAGATGGTATATTTCATTAATAGATTATTATATACTAAAAGCATAACCAATTCGATATACACTTTTATAGTAAATCTGCCCTATTCATTATCCATGCTCATGCTACTGAGAATCACATTGCCAACCAAACCCAGGGCAACAAAAACACAACTAAAAGCAATATTGAATACTCTAAAGGTCAATTTTAAGATTTAAAAAATAATGAAAATCCTCAAGATTGCATCCTATTTTAAAAATCTGCTTCTAAGTTATAAATATAGTACATCTCAAATATAGTACATCAGGGAGAATATTCCATGTGTTAACTTCTGTATGTTAATTTTTGGCATTCATTGTGATCAATCCAGTAGCTAGTGTTGAACAGGGCAAAAGTAAATACTAGAGAAAAGAGAATTTTTTTAAAAAAAGAAATGATGAGTAAAAAATGCAAATAAAATATTTATGTGAGTAGAAAAATATTTACATGTGCTAATGAGGACAATTATTTGTAAATAACTGAGATCTCTAAAATAAAATATCAATTATCTTTGCTATATGCAAAAATCTTGGGCACATATCATTTTAAAGCATTTCTTCTGTACTTTCAGTTGATTTAACAACAGAAAAGAATGGGAAGTTAATTTTCTTTGCCTTCTTTGCTGGTACAGGACAAGTAGACAAGAATTCTGAAGACTGTGCAAATACATGTCACCCTTGAACAACAGAGGTTTGAACTGCCTGGTTCTACTTATATGTGGATTTTTTCTTTCAACCAAACACAGACTGAAAATACAGTATTTGTGGGATGTGAAACCCATGTATAGAGAGTACTGACTTTTCCTATATTCGGGTTCTGCAGGGCCAACTGTGGGAATTGAGTATGCAGGGATTTGTTTATAAGTGTGTGGTCTTGGAACCAATCCTCCACATACATCAAGGGACAGTGTTAGTTGAGTATGAGGCATTTTTGTATGAACTGAAAAACATGATATTGAAATAGAGAATGCTGTTATACATATAAAAGTCTTGAAACTACAATTCAGAAAGTTATACTTCCATGTATTAAAAAGAAGCTAGTCCCCAGAGGGTTAAGTAAGATAGAGGAAAAATCAGGAAATATGTCAAAACCAGTGATTAATGAATATTACCAATTAAAAAATATGACCAGATGTGTGGTCTTAGATATAAAGCCATATATTCTATTCATGAGTTTTAAATAATGTTGTCAGATTACTGACATGTCAGGATGATTAAAACTCAAGAGAAGCCACATTTTCCTTTCAAATAATCAGAATTGGGTCTTAGGATATACTTCTTTAAACCCTAATTTTTAACTTAAAACCTCAAAAGTAAATATCTGCTCCAGGCTCAACGTGAGAATGAGCTGAGAACCAGCAATAGCCAAAACCAAAGTATGATGGTCCTCTGCCCAAAGCAGTGCACAGCCTCTTGCTTCTGGAATGGTACCACAGAGAACAAAAGCATGGCATTAGGACTTCAGTGACTTCATCAACTGCCCTCAAAAACTATCTCAAAATCACCTTGCTAAAGTGTAATAACAAAAGAAATTGTAAAATTCTGTACTGTTGCTTCCAAATAATAGCATTTCAAGAATAAAAAGTAATTTTAAATTTATCACTGTGATCAGAAATAAGAAAAATGCAGAATACATGGTTATGTACAGTAATAGTAATATGCTAATATTTTCATTATACAAGCACAGAAACTCCTAACTTAAAATTATTGCAAATATTTACATGAATATGAATATTACCACTCATTCTTCTTTTTTTTTTTTTTTAGACAAGGTCTCAACTCTGTCACCCAGGCTGGAGTGCAGCGGCGTGACCATAGCGCACTGCAGCTTCGACCTCCCCAGGATCAGGTGATCCTCCCACCTCAGCCTCCCAAGTAGCTGCAACTACAGGTATGCACCACCATACTCAGCTATTTTTTGAATTTTTTGTGGAGACAGTGTTTCACCATGTTGCCCAGGCAGGTCTCAAACTCCTGGGCTCAAGTAATCCACCCATCTCTGCCTCCTAAAGTGCTAGAGTTATAGGCGAGAACCACTGCACCCAACCACCATTCATTCACAACCACAATTGTGAAGGTAACATGATGCCATCATCTATGGAAAACATTCAGATTATTCAACACCAGTACTGCAAACCATCAAAACTTGTTTGTAAATCTCAAAGAGATTAAGTCAACTGACTTGGTGAAAAAGGAAAACATTTCAAAATACCTTCGACCTTGTGGTCTTTGCTGGTATTCTCATGAAATACAAGTTGAGATATTTACTCTCTTATCCTAAGCAAGGAGAGGTAAGAAGAGCAGAAAAAAAAATTATCACATTTCTTTACGATCTGACTTCCAAGTTCCTACACAGAGCCCCAAACATTAAACGATTGTAAGTTTCCTCTGCTATTCCAGGCATCTTAAGAAGAAAACGCCATGCTTTGACACCTGGGTAATCTGTTCTTGTCAAAACTTGACTCTGAGCTGATATATTACATTTCTAACCCAGTTCCTTCTTTCTATAATACTTAAAATGTCTACAGAGAAATTTTTCATAATTAAAACATATGCTTAAAGTGCTTCCAAAAAAACATTAATGCTGATATTTTAATATCTTATGGTGTTTTGCACAAAGGAACTGAATTATGCTGTTTAAGATCACTGAAAGAATGGGCTGAGAGGCAGCTGGTATTATTGGGAATTAGAATCCTTAAATACAAGACAAAATAAAAGCTCCAATACAGTTCTGCTCTCAAGATGATGTTTTTGTTGTTGTTATAAATTTGTTTCTAGGTACTGTCTAACCAAATCCGAGTATGGCCTGGGCGAGGTGGTTCACACCTGAAGTCCCAGCACTTTGGGAGGCCTATGCGGTCAGATCACTTGAGGACAGGAGTTTGAGACCAGCCTAGCAAACATGGCAAAACCCCATCTCTACTAAAAATACAAAAATTAGCCAGGCCTGGGTAATTACAGGCGCACACCTGTAATTCCAGCTACTGGGGAGGCTGAGGCACACGAATCACTTGCACTGGGAGGCAGAGGTTGCAGTGAGCCAAGATCGTGCCACTGTACGCCATCTCAAAAAAAGAAAAGAAAAAAACAAATACGAATACGGCTTATACTTAGAAAACAATATTATCATTCTTTAAAAAAGAACGTCTAATATGTTTGATCATTATTTCATTTTGAGTAAGCACATGATATTTATGTCCCTCCTAGGTCCCCTTGGATGATAATGTTAAAACTCTAAAGAAATTACACTGAGAAGCCATGGTCAAGTGATGATGATAACGGAGTGCTGGGAAGGGAAGAGAGTGGTCCCTTTAAATGACACAGAGGCAGGAGGCAGGCGGGGGTGGGGGGAAGGGCTGGGTAGAGGCGGGCGGAGGTGGGGGGAAGGGCTGGGTAGAGGAGGCCATGGTTCCTGGCTAGGGCTCCCTGCAACAGACCTAGGTGAGGGCAGGCACTCCTGCCTTCCTGCCCAAATGTTGCATTTTCCAAGACCACTCTGGCCCCCCACACCCAAACCCTGGGGCTGTAAAAACCCGAGACCCACCGGGCGCAGTGGCTCACACCTGTAATCCCAATACTTTGGGAGGCCGAGGTGGGTGGCTCACAAGGTCAGGAGATCGAGACCATCCTGGCTAATACGGTGAAACCCCGTCTCTACTAAAAATATAAAAAATTAGCCGGGCGTGGTGGCGGGCGCCTGTAGTCCCAGCT
Source organism: Hylobates moloch (assembly GCF_009828535.3). Lineage (NCBI taxonomy): Eukaryota > Metazoa > Chordata > Mammalia > Primates > Hylobatidae > Hylobates > Hylobates moloch. The sequence continues at coordinate 82,831,000 of NW_026652287.1, read as the reverse complement.
ACTGGGGAGGCTGAGGCAGGAGAATGGCGTGAAACTGGGAGGCGGAGGTTGCAGTGAGTCAAGATCGCGCCACTGCACTCCAGCCTGGGCGACAGAGCGAGACTCTGTCTCTGTTTCAAAAAAAAAAAAAAAAAAACAACCCAGAGACCCTAGCAGGCAGACACAAAGAAGCTGCTGCTGGCAAGAGGAACACATCTGCAGAAGACGACAAGAGGCTGGACATCTAGAGGATATCCAGCGGAACATGCCTGTAGAAGAATACAGACAGCGACACACTGGAAGGACATCCACCAGCAGAATGAGGCGAAGTTTGGCCGGAGCAATCAGAGGAGAGCCCAGGCTGGGGAGCAGCCTGACTCCATAGGAAACCCATCTCCCTTCCGGCCCCCCCATCTGCTAAGAGCTACTTCTTAATCAAACCTTCCACTCATTCTCCAAGCCCACATGTAATCCGATTCTTCTGATACACCAGGGTAAGAAACCCTGGGATACAGAAATCCCTCTGTCCTTGTGATAAGGAAGGGGGTCTAATTGAGCTAACATAAGCCGCCTATAGACGCTAAACTAAAAGAGCGTACTGTAACATGCCCACTGGGGCTTCAGTAGCTGTAAACATTCACCCCCTAGGCACTGCCGTGCGGTTGGAGCCTGCCTGTCTGTATGTTCCCATAGAGGTTTGATCAGAAGCGAGCCACACCCACTTCGCACGCCCTGTGAGAGGGACAGGGGAAATTTTCCCATTTCAGAAAGATTTCTAATTTAATGCCCACATGCATAAAAATTAAAATAAGGCTCACACTTCCTCTACATCAAACCCTTTTACAATAATTATATGACTTGAACATCTCAATTTTTTCCGTAATTCCTTGAGACTTATCTGGAATTCTCTTTAAAATCCATGATCACCAGAAATAGGCACGAGTGCGTGATAAGGCTAAAACTAAGACAGGTGTTTGTCCTCTTGAAAATCTGCTCTTTAACAATATCAGCAATTGTATTTATATTACAGAAAGGAAGGAACATATTTTACCCTGCTTTAGAGGGTTCAAATACCTGTAATTTGATAGTGCTTTTACACATATTTTTAGCTTCCTTTAAGTTTTCTTTTGCTGAAAGAGAATTAAACATTTCAAAAATAGTAGCTCTGATCTTAAACAACTCTATTCTCAAATAGAACTTCTAACATAGGTAATCATTCCTTAATAGGTGTCAGATTTGAAGATATTTCGTAGGTGTCATTTTCTGACAGTATAGTGAAGCTCCATGTTCAGATAATCACAACTTGTACAGAACCAATAAAAATGCTACATTAAAAATAAAAATATTTGCAAATGAATGTATCAATTGGTTGGAAAGTAAGGGCAAACCTGAAGTCTAAAAACTTCATGAGGCCAGGCACGGTGGCTCATGCCTGTAATCCCAGCACTTTGGGAGGCTGAGGCGGGTGGATCACAAGGTCAGGAGAATGAGACTATCCTGGCTAACATGGTGAAACCCCATCTCTACTAAAAATACAAAAAAATTGGCAGGGTGTGGTGGCACCTGCCTGTAATCCCAGCTACTTGGGAGGCTGAAGGAGGAGAATCACTTGAACCCGGGAGGCAGAGGTTGCAGTGATCCGAGATCGCACCACTATACTCCAGCCTGGGCGACAGAGTGAGATTCCATCTCAAAAACAAACAAACAAACAACAACAACAAAAGCTTCATGAATGCAGGACTCCAGAAAAGTAAACTAGCTGTGAAGATGGTATTCACCTTGTATACACTGGATCTGTCAAACAGATAAACCTAAGTTTAGGCTTTAATGAACTTCAAGCAGGAGGTCACACTACAGAAGCCACATAAACTGTGATCTGCCTGAAAGGAAACAGCCTTCCTCTGTTAACTAGCGACAAACATTTAAAAAGCTTAGAGAATGAAAAGATGGGTGACTGTCTGGCCTATCTGGACAAACAGAAAATAGGAAAAAATATTCCTTGGGAATTCTTATGCGTAGGTCCACCTTCACAAAGTTTGGGGCAATACTACATCTGTTGCCTAAAGAGTATCCAAGCAAAAACACTTTTAAAACTACAATTGTAGCAGAGATTTTTAGAAAGATATTACAAGAACATTATGTGTAACATTGTACCAACTGAACAAAACCCAGAGAAAAAAGTTACTAAAACTGACCCAAAAGCAAATTTGGCTCTTTCCAAAACTATGAAAGAAATTAAATCAACAGGAAAAAAAAAAAAGTCATCTATAACCAAAACATTATGCCTAGCTAGTTTTGCAGGTATATTCTACCTAATATAGAAGAAAAAAATAATTCTAATTTTACATAAAATCTTTGAGGGAATGAAAAAGAAGTAATCCTCCTAACCTGATTCTATAAGGTTAAGATCATTGATTTTAAAGCCAGAATATGATACCACAAGAGAGAAACTGACAATCAGAAATACAGATGAAAAACAAATGTAGAAGAAAATCAGAATGATAATACATTATAACCAATTCCTGGGCTTAATCTAGGAATGCAAAACAGGTTCAACATTAGAAAATCTATTAATATAATTCATCAAAGTAAGAGACTAAGTGAGGAAAACCTATCATCATCAATATTAATTCATAAAATAGTTCTTAAACTAGAAATAAGGAAAACTCTACTGATAAAAGTTACCTACAGAAAAATCTGTAAGTACACAAAATCAATGGTGAAAAAATCAAAAA
>NW_026652287.1:82819636-82828186 GCF_009828535.3 Hylobates moloch | reverse complement strand
TTTTTTTGTTTATTTATTTATTTATTTTTTGAGACAGAGTCTTGCTCTATCACCCAGGCTAGAGTGCGGCAGTGTGATCTCGGCTCACTGCAACTTCCGCCTCCCGGGTTCAAGTGATTCTCCTGCCTCAGCCTCCTGAGTAGCTGGGATTACAGGCATGCGCCACCACACCTAGCTAATTTTTGTATTTTTAGTAGAGACGGGGTTTCTCCATGTTGGTCAGGCTGGTCTCAAACTCCTGACCTAGTGATCTGCCCGCCTTGGCCTCCCAAAGTGCTGGGATTGCAGGTGTGAGCCACCGCGCCCCAACTCAGAATATATTTTATGGAAGAAAAAGCATGACAGTAATCAAGGAATCCAGAACTTACCTGTAATTAACTTGCGCAAGTCAACTTAATTTTTCTAGGCTTCAATCTTATTTGTTCAACAGACAGGTTATATTACATAATTTTAACAGAACTTCACAGTTCCAGTTCTAAAATTCAATCCTTTGAAATATATCCCTCTAAATGAAAATCATTAAGATCCTCTTAAATTGTCATGTTTTATAATCTGAGCACAGTGAGCAAAGAATCTCATGCATTCAATTACGGCCTTCTCATCTGTTCGTAGATTATTTTGCCCTAACTACTACTCCCTTTTGGAATCTCATTTTGAGTTCTTTCTATTACCAACTCCAAAGTAGGAAAAAATACTGAAACTTATAAAATTTCATAAAATACCTAACATTATGTTTCATAAAATTATATTTAATTATACAGTCATTCCTCCTTTAGAAAATAAAATACTTCTTATAATGTATGTATGCCAAAAACACTTAAAACAATCCAAGGGTTCTAAGAAGAATCAGTTTTTACACATGCATTTAAAGACATTTGTTATCACTGCTTTCCAAATACCATATAAAATAAAAAGTTTGTAGACTGGGCGCGGTGGCTCACGCCTCTAACCCCAGCACTTTGGGAAGCCAAAGCAGGTGGATCACCTGAGGTCAGGAGTTTGAGACCAACCTGGCCAACATGGTGAAACCCTATCTCTACTAAAAATACAAAAAAAAAAAAAAAAAAAAAATTAGCTGGGCATGGTGGTGGGCGCCTGTAATCCCAGCTACTCAGGAGGCTGAGGCAGGACAATCGCTTGAACCTAGGAGGTGGACGTTGCAGTGAGCTGAGATGGCGCCATTGCACACCAGCCTGGGCAACAAGAGTGAAACTCCATCTCAAAAATTAAAAAAAAAATAAAATAAAATGTTTGTAGCACTTTCTGTTTAAATCCAAAAATTTCTCATGGGAGAAATACCCGCTACTATCACCACTGGAAAAAAATATTTTAGGAGAATGATGCAATGTAAAACTCACAATACTTTTTTTTTATAAGTAGAAGATGGATATAACCAGATTAATAAGGGGGCCAACTTTTAAAATTAATAAAATAGTGAAACTACAGTTCAAAAGGAGCAATGATACTGTTTAAAGAAATGGATTGTGAAAAACATATATATATATATATATATATATATATATATAGAGTATTCTCTATAATAACAAGTTTAGAAGATGCAGTTAAGTAGAATTAGTATGAGGCAAATGAAATGCAGACAGCAGATGTGGGGAAAAAACTCCTATTTTATAACATGCAATGACAGGTAGCCCTTTAGCACTCAGGGAAAATCACCATGCAACGACTTTCATGGACAGTTGAGGTACCCAAAAATACTAGGCATGAGAAAATCCTGAAGTACTTCATATAGGAAAACCTATAAAAATAAAAATAAATTCTGTAGCAAACTTAAATTAGTTGACTACTAGTTTAACATGGCATTACAGCTGCATTGTGAAACAAAATCAGGAGTTGTACCATCCTGCATTAATGCTGGGAAGATAATGCACTGCAACCCTAGGTTTGTAAACATAGACACACAATAATATAAATTAAAAAATGGATTTGTGGTTGAGTATCTCCATTACTTTATTATTTCCATTCTTCTACACTCGCAGCCTGTCACTGATTTATTTTTACTAGCTGGAAACTGGGAGAAGGAATTAAATATTCTACTAGTATATTAGTTTTATTTCCTTATATTTAATTTCTGTCCACTTTTAAGTTTACTACTTGATAGTCATTAATACATCAAAGCCAACAGTGATCAAAAAACCACTTTTTCCCCCCAAGGGATCAGCCAAAGTAAATGCTTTTTGGCTCCCTAAAAGAAATTCCAACTGCAAATCTGGTAGAAATAAGCACATCCTACACAATATCAAACCAGCTATATACTTTGCCTCACTAAACACATGACTCACTACTAATGACAGAGCAGAGTGTGACAGAGTTGTTATGTAACCTCATTCTAGACTGATTAAGGCCAAGGCTAAACGAAATGAGACAGCCATCCTTTGCACCCTTTACAGCTTATCCTTGGCCTCAATATTTGGCATTTACAGGCTGGTGTATATCCATATCTTCCAGAAAGCAAGATTTTTGAGGCCAAAATGTAAACTTCTAAAACTTCAAAATGACATGCTCAATGAGCAATACGTTATCATTTAGAATGAAAAGAAGCAAATGTTTTATTATAAAGTATGCATAAGGCAAGGGGCTAGATGCTTTCCTGATCAGATCTCATTTAAACTCCACACTGAACTTGAAAAAAACAACTGCGCAATGCCATCCCTGTTAAAATCCTATTAAAATTACTAAAGGAAAATATCATGCACAGCCCCTTTAATAGGACTGTTTTGAATGAGAAGGTAGGAATATAGCATGAGGCTAAATCTGCAATAACAAAGTCCATCTCCTCTTAAAATGTTCTTTGCCAGCAAAGCCCAGATCTCATATCGACATTAATAGTAAATGTGGGGGACATGGAAAAAAACTATCAACCACTCACCATAATGCATGTAACAGTTTCCTTTGGTGGGATCCAGCTCAATAGCCTTCAAGAAGAGCTTTTCAGCCTCACTCTTACGACCCTTGAAAAACAGAGAAAATGGATGATTCAGCAACAGATCATGAGGGATTCTTCACTGCCTGGGCCTAACTGAAGTAGCCGAATGTCTACTTGGTAATCATCACAGGAAAGGAAAAAAAAAAACATTTTGTTTTTATCTATGTGAGGATGATCAAGGAAAAAGTGTTGAGAGAGAACACTGAGGTCTGAACCCTGGAAGGCATGAAGAATATGTAACAGAAGATGAGAATGGCGCACCAAAAACATCAGGCCAGGAATGCAAGAGACAAGGTTGAAAAAAAAAGAAGGTTTCACAGAAACCAGAAAGACAAGACAGTTTTAAAGAAACATTATTGTCATTTTCTATTTTATTTTCTCCCTTTGATTTGTTTCCTCTTCATTCCTTCTTTTTCCTTGTAAAGAACTGTGGCCATTTTAAATTTTGAGATGACAGGCATCTCAAAATACCTAACATTATATTTCATAAAATTATATTGAATTATACAGTCATTCCTCCTTTAGAAAATGAAATACTTCTTATAATGTATGTAGGCCAAAAATACTTAAAACAATCTAAGGGTACTAAGAAGAGTGTGATAGAATTGTTGCATAACCTCATTCTAGACTGATTAAGGCCAAGGCTAAACGAAATGAGACAGCCATCCTTTGCACCCTTTACAGCTTATCCTTGGCCTCAATATTTGGCATTTACAGGCCAAATATTTACAAGCCATTACAGGCCATTTATGAAAAAAAGAAGTCACAATTTGGTGAATCTCAAGCGGCTACCATTTATCCTTGCTGCAATCACTCAGGACAAAAATTCTGCTAATCCAGGATTTAATCTAAAGCTAAGTCACCTTCTTTGTTGTAGTTATAAGTAAATATTACCATCATACGTACAAGGAAAATAAGCAAAAAACAGGGGTGAATGTTTACATACAACAAATTGATTTTTCATTAAAGAATACCACAGTCCAAACAGATTCTAAAAGTATACATTCTTCACCTAGCTATTGCCTCTGAACCATAGTTACCTCCATTGTAACAAAGAGGGATGGCACAAGATAGGAGAACAATCCTAAGAAGCACTTGCCTGGAGCAGTGCTGTCTTGTTTGGCATGGTTGGGATGAAGATACACGGTGACTGTGAAGGGTAGTAAGGCACTGGGTGGTGCCCAAAGCCACAGACCATGGTAAAGACAAATGACCTTATCTGCCTGCTCCTAATTTATATACTCTCTACCCACATAAACTTCAGGCAATGTTTTTTTCTTACTTTGAGTATATTTTTAAAACTATCGTTATGAAGATCAATTTTCTAAAGTTAGAGGTATATAATTAACCTAATTTGCTACACTAGGGGTGTCTAATCTTTTGGCTTCCCTGGGCCACATTGGAAGAAGAATTGTCTTGGGTCACACATAAAGTACACTAACACTAATGATAGCTGATCAGTTTTTTTTTTTAAAAAGGTTCATGCATAACTGTCATAATGTTTTATGAAAGCTTACGAATTTGTGTTGGGCTGCATTCAAAGCTGTCCTGGGCCGCATGCTGCCTGCAGGCTGCGGGTTGGACAACTTGTGCTACATGCTATGCAGCTTTGACTCTTTTCTCCATACTCCCTCTCCTTTTGTTCATTCCCTCATTAAAAACAAAAAAAACAAAAAAAACACAAAAAAAAAACCTCACTGTTGCTACATCCTTCATTAACTCATTATTCTAGTAGCTAGGACATAGCCTAATGTCTCTACTACCTATAGCTAGTGATAAGCAAATGATCAGACGACTGACTTCCTCATTTCTTCTATCAATTTAGTAATGCTACTCTATTCAGTAACTCCTCCTTAAATCACAAGTCTTGTCAAATACCAATAATTAAAAATTTTAAATTCCCTGCAATGCTTCCCACAACATTTTAACTTCAAAGCAAAGCACAGACAGAATGTTTCCTATACATACACTTTGATAAAGTTAAAAATAAGAAGAATTAGCAAGCCTCTTACCAATTAGGTTTCCCTAAATGATATAGAAATTGTAACAAATCAGGCAGCCTAATGTATGAATTAGGAGTACAGATTCTAGGGAAGCAGAACAGCTCCCATACTTGTTTAGCTATGTGACCCTTGGGAAATTATTTCATCTCTTAACTATAATTTCTTTAATAAAAAAAAAAAAGAGGACAGGCAGAGCATGCGATTTTTAGGGTAATGCAACTATTTCATCTGATACTATAATGGTGGATACGTGCCATTAAGCACTTGCCCAAATTCATAGAACGCACAACACAAAGAGCGAACTGCAATGTAAACTATAGACTTTAATTCACTCATCAACTGTAACAAATCTACGACACCATAGTAAGCTGATCATAATAGGGGAAACTGTGTATGTGGGGTTGTGGGAAGATGAGGAGGTTTATGGGAACACTGTACTTTCTGCTCAATTTTTAATAACGTAAAACTACCCTAAATTAGTCTTAATTTTTAAAAAGGATAATAACAAAACCTATCTCCTAAGATTTCTGATTTATCTGATATGATACATGTAAGTTAACTATTATACTACCTACGTATATGTTTGTAATAAATGTTAACTGTTACTTTATATGTATACACACACACACATATATATATTTGATAGTATACAAAAAATGCAGAGTTATAAATGACAAATAATGTATTTTGTTTTATACACAGCCCCGCAAAACACATGGTCATTTGACAAAATCATCACTGGAAAGCAATATACAAAGAACTTGCAAAAAATGATACTTTCAGAAAAAAGATGTAAAATGAAAGCTATCATCAGTAAAGCACTGTCTATACAAATGTCATATGCAAAGATTTAAAAAGGAAGCTTCCACTTAAGTTTTAAGAACAGAAAAGAAGGAACTGGCTCTTTTATCAATGTCACAGTAAACAGGGTAGTAAAATCTCTCTGTATAGTCCATTGGCAAAGCAATATTATGAAATTTTAAAAACATGCAGCAAAACTCAAAGGACAGTACCCTCTTGTTGCTCAGTGGACCAAATTTTTAAATGCAGTAAGTCTCATGCTTTCCTAGATGCAAAATAAACACATTGAAGGTGAGAACATTCTTTCTAGGGGGAGACACTGTACCATCACACAAAACCCATCTTTCTGCTTTGACCACTATTTATTTAGCCAAGTGCCAAACGGTAAAGAGGAAAAGACAGTTCTCAGGAGAGTACAGTAAGCCATCACTTAATGTGGTCAATCGGTTCTTGGAAACAGCAACTTCAAGTGAAATGACATATGATGAAATCATTTTTTTTCCTCATCAGCATTATAACAACACAACATCGAACAAAACAATGTTATTTCAAGGACCTGCTGTACATCCTTTTGCTTTATTAAAGTTGCAGTATCTAAGGATCTATCAACTACGTTAAGTGATGACTTGCTGTATATAAAATGAAAAGTCAACCAAATTCTTTAGCTAACCAGGGATAAAGGTTGCTGGTTTGTAGGAGGGAAGCATGAGAAAGAAGAGGTAATATGATGTTTAATCAAATTTACTATTTCAACTGTTACTGTTCTAGAGGGTTGGCAGTTAAAGTGAAGAAAAAGTCATTTCTCAGCAGATTTTTCCTGGTGTCTTTTATATTATGTCAGCATTCGACACAAACAAGCATTATTCCTCATTTTGTTTACTGGTTGACATGTCTGAATACCTGTACTGGTTCAGAAATGAAGAAAAACGGACTGTATTGAGTATTAAAAACAACAAATATTTATTAAACTCATGAAAAACAAAACACCATCCCAATTAGGACAGTGCCTGGTAAGGTCGACGCTGATTGGCATCAATAAAACATATAAACGTAAGAGAAATATTCAGTAAAATTTGTTCAGCCTAATCTATATCATGGGATCAGTATTAAGCTAATTCATTTTGTTTTCTTAGCTAAACTGGATGCCACTACCACTGTTCAGCTCAGGTGCGTGGCTGAGTGGATGTACAAGGCAAGCAGCATCTCTCCCAATGACCGATCAATGGTTTATCTAACCACGAAATACACAAATATAAAAATACACACATATTTTCACACACACACACACACACACACACTCCATCAATCATTTCTAGAACTCCCCTTAAAGCAAGCAGGAATATTAAATATAAGAGATCATTAGACTATTATGGCTTCAGCTTAAATTGTTTTATTTTTAAAAAGTAAACTATACTCAAACATTTGTCCCTTATCTTTGGTGCCAAATTATTTATTACATCAACTACCCAACTCTGTAGTGTGTCTTGATAACCACAACTCAGAAATACTTTACTAAATGACACCTGAAGGCACCAAGCCCTCACATTGTTGCATTGCATTATGACTTTGAGTGTTTATGTAAATATCTATATATATTTTTATATATTTAAATATGTAAATTTTAATATTTCAATTTATAATAAGAAATATGTGTATTTTGGTCTTCATCCTCAGTTCCTGGTAGAGAACTTCTAAAATCCTTGTAATTTCTTGAACTATAGGGGTGATAGGAGAATCTTCTGCTCTAATATTTGGTCTTTTACCCTGGGTTCCTGATACGTAGCTTCTAATTCTTTGAAATTTCCTAGGGAACAGGAGTGTCTTTTGTTCTTATGAGGCAAATCTTGATAGGCTCCCAGATGGGAGCTGGTCACCAGGAAGATCAAGCCATGATTAGAAACTTGGAATTTTCAGTTCCACCCCTTCCCACTATTCTCCGGGAAGAGGAGAAGGGATGGAGGCTGAGTTAATAATTGATTAGGCCTACATGAAGAAGCCTCCATAAGTATCCCTGAATTATAGGATTTGGAAAGCTTCTGCATTGGTGAATAAGAACATGTCTATACCCCAGTAGGGTGGCACACCTCAATTTCAGCAGGACAGAAGTTCCTATGCTGCAGATGTTTCCAAACCTCCCCATGTGTATCTCTTTATCTGGCTGTTCAATTGTATCCTTTAAAATCCTTTGTAATAATTTGGCAATAGTAAGTCGTCTGTTTTCCTGGGTTCTGTGAGTCACACTAGCAAACTGGACCCAGGAAAGAGGGTCATGGGAATCTCCAATTTGTAGTCATCTTGTATAGAAGTTGTGAGTAACCTGGAAACCTACAATTTGGATTGGCACCTAAAGTGGGGCAGCAGCTTTGTGAGACTGAGTCCTTAACCTGTGAGGTCTGCACTAACTCTGGTTAGTGTCAGAATTTAATAGTAGGGCATCCTGTTGGTGTCTGCTGGACAACGGCTTGGTTTGTGGTAACTTTAATGATTGGTTTGTGGGGAATTCCCGCACTGAGAGTTGTGTCAGAAATGTTCTAGGTTGAGAGTACAATACGAGAAAATGATGTTTTTCTACTATATATAAATATAAATATATAATACATTTATATGTAAATATATATAATACATTTATGTATAAATATATGTATATATACACTTTTTTCCCCTAATGTAAAGAGTGCATTAATCTTGTTCTATAAACTAACACAAATCTTTACCTTTTCTTCTATAGCCATCCAAGTATTCCATAAATACAATAACCAGTCAACATATAAATAGGCTACTATGATTTCTTTTCTTTTCTTT
>NW_026652287.1:82797359-82819536 GCF_009828535.3 Hylobates moloch | reverse complement strand
CCTCCCAAAGTGCTGGAATTACAGGTGTGAGCCACCGTGTCCAGCCTACGTGAATTAATCTTAATCCAACATTTGACAAGGATGTTTTTAAAAACAAGTTAATGCTGTGAGTTTGGCACTACTGTATCTGATATTAATGAATAATTCCACCTCTTAAAATTGTCTAATTTCCATCTGGTTGCTGTTTCTCATTTTCCTTATTTTACATGTTTAACTTCTAACCACCTATTCTTTTGCTTCTCTTATTTTATACTCAGAATTACCCCCTTTTAGATTTAAAAAAAAAACAAAAAACTTTCATACTTTTGAAATGTAAAAATGGACATATCACCAAAAAGTGAGAAGGGAACCTTAAATGAATTACAAACTTTTTGTTTTGTTAGAGATATAAAAACTTCTAAGATCTTAAAAGTAAGATCTGAGTTTAAAATGAGGGAATAAAATAATTTGTGTTAAGAAGGACAGGGTCACCAGTTAGGAGAAGATTATTGTAGGAATCCCAGTGTTGGCACTTGGGACCAGTGATGACAGAAGAGATGGAGAGAAAAAGGACAGATTCAGGATATATTTGGACGTGAAAGTTGTGAAGACTTGATAATGAGTGGAATGTGGAGGGAAGGAAAGAGGCTATGAAGAAGAAACTGGCTACGTAGTATTACTATTTCCTGATGGTGACGATGATTGGAGGAGGAACTATTTTATTTCCATTGTGGAAGTATGAAGTCAGGAGTTCTATGTTGGGTATTAGGGTTTGAGGTACCTAAGTGAATATGCCCAGTAGGCAACTGAATAATTGCCTATGGAGGTGAGGGAGGGTGAAGATACAGTCATTAGCGTACATTAAGGACGTTTAAAATCATGAATCTTGTTGAGGATCATGAGGTTGAAGGTAGAGTGGAAAAGAGCATTCATAATTAGTTCTGTGGCTTCCAGCAATCAGGGTTGGTGTGGAGGAGGAGTCTGAGGAGCAGAGTCCAGTGTGGCAGTTGTATACAGTATGTAGACTTTTTTTTCATAGAAGTTGTTTACGCTTAAGGTATATTGCTCTTTGTGGGTTGTTTTTAAAACTAAATATTTGGTGTATCCTTTGTAAGATTCTAAACCCCCTTCTGAATGTCACTGAGTAAGACAATTCTATACAACACCAGGATGTTTGCTGTAAAGAATGGCTTTACCATTGAACCATTAAGGTTGGGATATGGTGCCCATTTTAACCCTCCCCACTCTGCCTCTTTAGGACTTAGATTTTTAGATGTAACCTAAGTTTCTTTTTGGGGGAGAAGGACTTTGCCAGAAAATTAGCATTAACATGATGTCCTTTGACCCTCCTCACAATTTTTTGTTATTCTCTTGAAATAAGTTAGTTCATTATTAAAGAATTTGTTTTTTTTTATTTTTTATTTGAGTCAGAGTCTCACTCTGTTGCCCAAGCTGGAGTACAGTGGTGCAATCTCAGCTCACTGCAACGTCTTTCTCCTAGGTTCAAGCTATGGTCCTGCCTCAGCCTCCTGAGTAGCTGGGACTACAGGTGCACACCACCATGCTCAGCAATTTTTTTTTTTTTTTTTTTTTTTTTTGTAGAGATGGGGAGATGGGGTTTTGCCACATTTTTAAAATAAAATTACAATTTGCGGGCCCAAGTGATCCACCCACCTCAGCCTCCCAAAGTTCTGGGATTACAGGGGTGAGCCACTGTGCCCGGCCTAAAGTAATTTTATTTTTAAAAGCTGTCATCAATGTGAAAAATTTGGGATTCATGAGGAGTGTTTTTGAATGTCGGATGTCACTGATATCAGTGACAATATGGGGCAGCAGATAAAAGCCTGGTTTATATAAATTCTTCAAGGACGGAATTCTTTAAGACAATGAAGTGGGGACTGGCTTAGACATAGCTGCATGCCTTTACTCCCTTAGAGAGAAGCACAAGAGTCCTGCCATACCACATATTTTTCGATATGACTGCTTTTTGTTTTTCTTCAAAATCTAAACTATGATAAAGTGAAAGACAACAGTTATTAGGTGCCTTTATCTTATGCAGAGTGCTAAGTACTTTACATTGTGGTCCCCTTGTGACCCGACACGAATTCTGAGAGGGAAATAAATATATTGAACCCACTTTGTAGAGGTCACGAAATTGAAGCTTTGATTATTGGTATTTTAGAGAGAAAAAATAAGAAGAGATAATCAAAAAATATATACAAACTACGATTCCACATTCAGGTTTTTTTTGAGATTAAAATTTCTCTAGGCCTGCTTGAAAGGTGATGGACATCAAGTCATGTTTTAGAGACATCATGCTGTGTTTTTAACGGTCCATTTAAAAATGTATTTTATCTCTAAGTGTTAAGTGTTCCCATACTGTACTGATAATGATCTTAATTTTTCCCTTCTCTCTTTTGGTTTCAGAGGAAGAACTTGTCGCTTTTCCTCAGCATTAGTTTGTTAATTTTCTGGGGGTCCTCCCTTTTGGGTGCCCGGTTATACTGGATGGGAAACAGACCACCAAGCTTTTCCAACTCGGACAACCCCGCTGCTGATTCGGACAGCCTCCTCACCCGCACGCTCACCTTCTTCTACTTGCCAACCAAGAACCTCTGGCTGTTGCTATGTCCGGATACCCTCAGTTTTGATTGGTCAATGGATGCTGTGCCTCTGCTCAAAACAGTTTGTGACTGGAGAAACCTACACACTGTGGCCTTCTATACTGGACTCCTCCTCCTTGCCTACTATGGTTTGAAGAGCCCGAGCGTAGACAGAGAATGCAATGGGAAAACTGTAACAAATGGCAAGCAGAATGCAAATGGACATAGCTGCCTTTCAGATGTGGAGTACCAGAACTCAGAGACTAAGTCCAGCTTTGCATCCAAAGTAGAAAATGGCATTAAAAACGACGTATCACAGAGAACCCAGCTTCCTTCTACGGAGAACATTGTTGTTCTGTCTTTATCTTTGTTAATCATACCCTTTGTTCCTGCCACGAACCTGTTTTTCTATGTCGGCTTTGTAATTGCAGAGCGAGTATTATATATTCCTAGTATGGGCTTCTGCCTACTGATTACAGTGGGTGCTAGAGCCCTTTATGTCAAAGTCCAAAAGCGGTTCCTCAAGAGCTTGATTTTTTATGCTACAGCTACACTAATTGTTTTTTATGGACTCAAGACTGCGATCAGGAATGGAGACTGGCAGAATGAGGAAATGCTGTATAGATCAGGGATAAAAGTAAACCCAGCTAAAGGTAATCTTTTATTTTATGCTTTTGTCTGGATAGTTTACACTTTCAGCCTTTTTATATCTTTGCTTCTTGTCTTAAAACACAGGATTAAGGAGGAAGAGGTCCTTTTATGCAGTACCTGTATCTTTCATTCTTTCTATTTTTTTAAAGAGATATGCCATATAACCAATTTAGAGACATATCCAATATTCCTTACTTGGAATAAGAAAATATTTTCCTGTGTTTCTGACTATGTTTTTCCAGAAGAATTAGAGCTCCTGTTGTGTAAACAATATTGACTACTCCAAGAATTTAGAAAAGAGCTTGGTTTTCACATTTTAAAATACTGATAGGGACAGCTCTTTTATCATACAATAAAAGGCTATCCCACTTAAGTATACTTCAGCTCTTCTATTTTCCAAGCATCGCCTGAGGAAATACAAGGCTTTCATTGAAACCTTTAAAAGATTTGGAGATTTCACTGCCTCTGAATCCTGAAAGTATGTCTCTAGATGTCAGTGTGTACACATGCAGGTATGAGTCACCTTCGGCTGTGCAGAGGCTGAGTTATCTGAGTGTTGCCAAGCAGTTAGCAAGTTTTTACTTGAGTTCTTAAGTCACTTAGAGAAACACACTTTTCACTACATAATGAGAGTTTTGATTATACCATTCATGATTGCTTTTGATTTAGAAAATTACTTGAGCAATCTCAGAATTGATAGAGTAGGAAGTAGTTTCCTTTAAAATAAAAAAGTCAAAAGCTATGACAATGGATGACTCTTGATTAGGCAATTAAATGTATTGGAAGCTAGAGGACAATTACATAAAAATAGATGTAAATTTTTAGTGCAGGAATATATCATAGTAAATAGTACTAAAGAGTCTTGTTCTTCATAAACCATTTTTATTCTTTTTTGAGACCTGGTCTTGCTCTGTCGCCCAGGCTGGAGTGCAATGGCATGATCTCGACTTACTGCAACCTCCACTTCCTGGGTTCAAGCGATTCTCCTGCCCCAGACTCCAGAGGCACTGAGATTACAGGCGCCCGCCACCACACCTGGCTAATTTTTGTATTTTTAGTAGAGATGGGGTTTCACCACATTAGCCAGGCTGGTCTCGATTCCTGACCTTAGGTGATCTGCCTGCCTCAGCCACCTAAAGTGCTAGGATTACAGGTGTGAGCCACCACGCCTGGCCTATTTTTATTCTTTAAATTATGTTTGCTTATATAGCATTTGAACTGGCATTTTTCTACTCTATCCAACACAATTCTATATCAGGATTAAAAGAAGGTGTAAAACTGTTCCAGAATATGAGAATGGCCTGCTACTTTGGCATGCTTGTCTGATGAGCACAAATTAAGTCAAGAATTCAGTGAGCAACTACACATTTCTTTAAGGAACTAATTGCTGGTACTTACACTGTTTAATAAATTGCAGGGATTTTAACGGGAAGTTGAAGCATTAAAGTTGAGCTTCTGCATAGCATGTAATTTCTCAATTCTCTGTGAAAAATCATTACCATGTGACTTTTCCTAGGTGGCGAGTACTTCACAGTTTATTGAATGCCTGGACCCAAATCTTGTAAAAATTGTTACAATTAGTTTTTGCAGAATACTCATCAGCTAGTTTTTCTGCACTGGTAGATGTAAGGACATAGAATAAGGCTATGTTGCCAATTTATTTTCCTGCTGTTTAAAACATATAGGGAATTGAAAAAAATTCTTGGCATATTATTTGCATCACGGCGTTGTTCTGAGGGTTTATTAAATTTATTAAGTTTCAGGCTAAGCTGCTGTTACAAAAAGCCAAGACAAAACTGGCTTAAGTAAGATAGAAGCTTTATTCTTTCATGTAATAATCTAAGTATGTGAAAACACAGAACAGATAAGATGTGGCGCCATGGGTTTTCAGGATCCAAGCTCTTTTTTTATTCCCTTGCCATCTCAGTGGTGTCACCCTGTCCTTATGGTCCAAGATGGCTCATTATCACATCAGCACTTTAGCTGACAGGAAGAGAGGGAGAAAGGGCAAATGGTGGGTGTACCCAATCTTAGAGCATATTGCAGAAATTGCACACACCATGCTTGTTCACAGACCATTGGGCACACCTACCTACAAGGAAGGCTGGGAAATGTTATCTTTATTCTGGGAAGCCAAGTACCCAGCCAAATTTTATTACACTGCAAAAAGGAGAGGGCAAATACTCAGATGCTAGGGCATAAGTAGCAGTCAGAATAAATGAAAACGTTTTGTAATGCTTAGGTATTTTCCAGCATTAGCTGGTATTTTTGCCGACAGTTATGATTCTAAATAAGATATTTTGGTACATAGTTAGAATGTTTGATCATTTCTTTATTTTTCCATTCACTAAGTAAAACAATTATTAAACATTTCCTTGGTTTCCAACATTTTCAGGTGTCCATCCAAATACTTAGGAAGTGCTGCAGAATTTAGGCACTCCAAAATATTATTAGCTAAATAAATGTACGGCTGACCACTACCATGGTATGTTCTCTCAGACATCAAACACTGAATTCCTGAAACAACCCACCCCACTCATGGCCCAGTCAACTGCTTTACTTGCAGGCTTTACCATCTCAGTTGATGGAATCTCCATTTCCCCAGCAACTCTGGC
The DNA here is from genome assembly GCF_009828535.3 of Hylobates moloch. NCBI lineage: Eukaryota > Metazoa > Chordata > Mammalia > Primates > Hylobatidae > Hylobates > Hylobates moloch. The sequence goes on along the minus strand of NW_026652287.1, from coordinate 82,813,688 downwards.
CGAGAATTCTGAAGTCATCCCTGCCTCCTCTTTTCCCTTCACAGCTGACCTCTTTTCCCTTCATAGCTGATATCCACTCCATCAGCAGATCCTCTCTGCTCTGTTTGTAAAAATACATCCAGAGCTTGGCCACTTTTTACCACCATCACTGTTGGCATCATGGCCCAGGTGACCACCATCTTTTATCTGGAATATATATATATATATATCTATATCTGGAATATATATATATGGAATATATCTATATCTGGAATATATATATTTCTGGAATATATATATCTGGAATATATATATATATATATATTTTTTTTTTTGAGACAGAGTCTCGCTCTGTTGCCCAGCCTGGAGTACAGTGGTGCAATCTTGGTTCACTGTAACCTCTGCCTCCCGGGTTCAAGCGATCCTCCTGCCTCAGCTTCGCGAGTAGCTGGGACTACAGGCGCATGCCACCACGCCCGGCTAATTTTTTGTGTTTTTAATAGAGACGGGGTTGCACCATGTTGGCCAGGATGGTCTCGATCTCTTGACCTTGTGATCTGCCTGCCTCAGCCTCCCAAAGTGCTGGGATTACAGGCGTGAGCCACTGTGACCGGCCCACCAATCTAACTTTTAAACTGGTGAAATATTTCAAAGCCTCATTATCATCTAAGAATAACTTTTGCAAACCATTCCATTGTTCCTCTGAAATTCTACCCAGCAATAATTCTAAAATTTCTTGATTTTAGAAAAAAAAAATACCACAAAACTATGCTTAAGAACTTGTAATAACTTGATCGATCAATCACATAATTGCGTACTCTTAGATTATACAAGTGAGAAACACCATTTGGCAAAGATAAAGGAGACAAGATATCATGGATAAAGAAGACTGCTCTTGAAAGACAACTGAATTCTGAATTTGCACCAAAAGCCCATTTTTAAAATGTGCCTAAGACCATTCTATTACAATATCTTGTGATGGAAGTGACTGGGGATGTAGAGAGGGAGACAGAAAGCATTACAAAAACAGCTGTAATCAGGCAAGAAGAGAAGCCAAGGGACAGGAGAGCCACACGAAGGAGGAAACATGGTCAGATTTCTTTGCTAGTCATTAAACTCCAGAAGTAGTTAGCCTTAACAATGACGTAATTCTATTTTATTTCTAAAGACAGAAATGTCATAACAAGGCAAAACTACTTTATTCTTTAATTTTTCGTAGAAGTATCTCTAATAATTTGTTATATCTTAATAATTATCAAAATAAAATTGAGATTCCAGATGTGGTCATATTATTGCATTTATTATGCTAAAAGAAAATGTAAATACAATGGACTATAAAGATATGAATAATGAAAACTATTCAATGTTAAATATTATATGTCTAAGTATTGAGAAAATGAAAATGACATAAAAACAAGAAAACATAAGTAATAAAATGCTAACAAACATTAATTTATGTAGCACTTCACATTTAAAGTATCTTCATATATAATCCCTCATTTGAACAACTGACAGTCACTAAGATCAAAAGATACTACGGTTCTGAAGTGAAATGCTTTCATATACTTATTCTAACTTAATGGTGAGTTCTGTAAGGACGAAATAAATGACTCACTCTTTTATTTATTTATTTTCGAGACAGGGTCTTGCTCTCTCACCCAGGCTGGAGTGCAGTGGTACAATCATGGCTTACTGCAGCCTCAACCTCTTGGGCTCAAGCAACCCTCCCACCTCAGCCTCTCGAATATCTGAGACCACAGGCGTGTGCATGTGTATTTTTTTGTAGATGGTGTTTTGCCATGTTACCCAGGCCGATGAGTGACACTCTTAAAGGGAAACTAAACCAATAGGTAAAGCTGATTTTAAAATGTTTAAAGTAGAAGAGTTTCTAAAGTGTTGTGATTTGCTATGACTTTTAAAGTACCGGCCAAAACACACATTCACCTATGTAACAAACCTGTACATCCTGCACATATACTCAGGAACTTAAAATAAAAATAAAAATTAAAAAAAGTAGAAGCCAAAGTATGAAACTGCAATTTTCAAGTGTCTCTGATGCTTTCTCATAAAATTTTATTAAAAATTATCAACTAGGCTGGGCGTGGTGGCTCACGCCTGTAATCCCAGCACGTTGGGAGGCCAAGGCAGGAGATCACCTGAAGCTGGGAGCTCGAGACCAGCCTGACCAACATGGAGAAACCCCATCTCTACTAAAAATATAAAATTAGCCAGGCGTGGTGGTGCATGCCTGTAATCCCAGCTACTCAGAAGGCTGAGGCAGCAGAATCGCTTGAACCCAGGAGGCAGAGTTTGCAGTGAGCCGAGGCCCCGTCATTGCACTCCAGCCTGGGCAACAAGAGCCAAACTTGGTCTCAAAAAAATCAACTATATAAATGAGCTTCTGATAAAAAAACAAGTATCTCTTCAAATCCAATTTTTAATAAAACATCTCAACTGTTCTTGTGGAGATGGCCTTAAAACAAGATAAAAGAAAGCATGGAAAAGGTTTTCATTTCTAATTTAGTCCCTGTGCTATGGTTTATGGATTAAATCAAATTAGCAAATTTTTACTAAGCTACTACTAGGAGTCGGAGTCAAGGGACCCTACAATTTACTTTAGCATTTCTGTATCTGCAGCTTGGTGTATCAAACTGACGTAACACTTGTATTTCTCAGATGCAAGTATAGATAAGGCATGAATCTCCCAATGCAAAAGACTTGCAAACTAAAACTAGCAAAATTCATACAAAGAAAATAAGACTTCAAAGTGTGAGATATTTAAACATTAGTTTAATTATCATTGTACTTAACATTAGCTAAGTACAATCTTTGACAGGGAGCATTAGAAAAGGATTTTTCTAAAAATATTTTTGTGAAAATTTTCACAAATGCTTACATATGTACAAAAGGCCTTTGATTTTTTATTTAAGTCTAGAAATATTTATACCAAACACAAGACGAGGAAACCTCTAGTGTAGGGAGATAAGTACATGAATAACAGAAAAGATGGCTTCAAATCTGTGTCTGGTTCCCCTTTATTTGAAAAGCTTATTTGAAAAAAACTAAAAAGTTTGACAACTTGACATACCTAAACTTACATTGACTAGATTTAAAAAATATGCAATTAATATATTAACAAATCTAAATTTTGGTTATAGGCAAGTAGATAACTGATGTGGTATTTCCTACACTTTTTTCTTTTTTTGGAGACTGTCACCCAGGCTGGAGTGCAGTGGTACGATCTCGGCTCACTGCAGCCTCTGCCTCCCACATTCAAGTGATTCTCCTGCCTCAGCCTCTCGAATAGCTGGGATTACAGGCGTGTGCCACCACGCCCAGCTAATTTTTGTATTTTTAGTAGGGGTTTCACCATGTTAGTCAGGCTGGTCTCGAACTCCTGAACTCGTGATTTGCCCACCTCAGCCTCTCAAAGTTCTGGGATTACAGGTGTGAGCCACCGTGCACAGCCAGTTCCTACACTTTTCTGTATTTGTTATTTATTGAAGCTATTATTTTATAATTGCTTCTCAAGATTAAAAATATTTTTCCATGCTCTAATATACTTATCTTGCGATTGTTACCTTAATTTTATGAGAAAATCTCTTAAATTCAATGGGAAATAATATAAAAACAAAATGTACAGCAGTGGGATATACAATATCAAAACACTCTCTTCTAGAGCTAAGCTGTAACTGACACATCTCTCCCAAGAGGGTAACACAGAGTCTGACATTTGTAGGAATTCAAATAAATGATTCTTAAACTAAGTCTGACCCTCAAACTTTTAAAAGTCAGTTTCTATCTCTCTCTCACACATTTTATACCATTATGCTAAGTCCTAGCTCCCAATATCCCACACAAAGGCTCATAAAGTTAACAGAATTGGCTGTGCACAGTAGCCTGTAGTCCCAACTACTCAGGAGGCTGAGGTAGGAAGATGCCCTGAGCCCAAGAGTTCAAGATTAGCCTTGGCAACATAGCGAGACCTCATCTCTTAAAAAAAAAAGTCAAAAGTATTCCACACAACTCCGAGTCACCATTTTCAAGCAGTTTGTTGTCACTACATACAGAAACTTGATCTTTTCACCTTTATGTCATCATGTTTTCTGCCTGTTTCCCTCTCTCCATGAAAAGCACACATTATAGTAGTAGCATATGTTCTGGAGGAACATTTTGCTAACTACAACTTTGTTGTAAAAGTATAAATATAAATGGGAAAATTACTGCATCTGTACAAACAAAAAATTTACAGATACATTTCACACCAGTATGGACAGGGTTTCTTCATGTTTTAATTCACCTAGTTGTTCACAAAACATTATAGGTCTGCCTTATGAAAGTGTAATTTTGTATTTTTTATTTTATTATTTTATTATTTTTTTTTTTGAGACAGAGTTTCGCTCTTGTTACCCAGACTGGAGTGCAATGGTGCGATTTCAGCTCACTGCAACCTCTACCTCCTGGGATCAAGCAATTCTCCTAGCTTAGCCTCCTGAGTAGATGGAATTACAGGCATGCACCACCACACCAGGCTAATTTTGTACTTTTAGTAGAGATGGGGTGTCTCCATGTTGGTCAGGCTGGTCTCGAACTCCCAACCTCAGGTGATCCGCCCGCCTCAGCCTCCCAAAGTGCTGAGACTACAGGCACGAGCCACCACGAAAGTCTAATTTTTAAGATATTCAAATATGTTCATTTTTAAAGTTATTTAACATAAAAAAGGAAATCAGCTCTAATTCCCACTTTTCTGATAAACAAAAATAGATATTTCTAATTATAAAATTTTTAGAGGGCTTGTCCTGAAACTGCCATACATAGAAAATCATAGAATTAAAGTCAGCCGGTATAAGGTTCCTGGTTGACAACTTAGTTTTTTGACACACTAATGGAATGAAAGTACATAACTATAGCTTAATGAGTGAATAATGTGAAATTTATCAGAAAACATCAAAATTGTCCCCGCACATCACCTGAAATATGAGGGAGAAGCCAATGAGAAGACTCTACTATATTAGTTAGTGGTGATACCTCTACAGAAGGCCTGTAGTGAATTAGTCCCTTCTATGGGGGTCTTTGACTAAATAAATAAAAATAAGAGTAAAGTAAAATTCAACTATAACAGCTCCCCTCTCTATTATGCAAGAAAAACTGTCATTAATAACAGCAGCTTCGATATTGTCTTCTGACCTCAGATTTTCTGGGACATAAATTAAACTGAAAAGGAATATTTTAGTCTCAATGAAAGCAAAATGTACACATCCTGCTGTAGAATATTAAAACCATCATGAGACCTACATTTTGGCAAACTAACGAGAATAAATTACTTAAGCATAAGGCTCATTTAATTCCAAATTAAGCCCTTGGCAATGATAGTAGTTGTAATAATAAAGTAGATAAAAATCAGTTTCTGAAAGTTATAAGACAGAGAAAAGGCTATCCAGACATAACAAAAATCTAGCACCTTCTATTTTCCATTCACCATCCATCATTTTTCTTATGTCAGTAAAATAGGATTTCTCTTAGCTCTCCTCCTTCCCAAAATAGTTATCACTGGATACTCCCCTCAAAGGCATAATTTCTGAACATGTGACAAGAAGGAATGCATGGCTGAAAGTATGGTTAGGAATTGTTTCTAGAAAATAGCCATGTGATTAATCAAAGTTTCATCATAATCAAGTTGTCATAGTTGTTCTGTTTCCCTTTAAAAGAAAAATGGGTTTCCTTATTAATAATCATCCTGTCTACAAGATTAGAAACACTTGTTTTTTTCCCCCACATCAACTAACAGACAACATTAAAGAGTTTTATAATGTTTGGTATTTCAAAAGATATTAAGAGAGGTTCAATGAGTGGGCATATCCAGACTTTGTGAGGAAAAAATTTAAAGATTAAGGGGCATAAAAAAGTATGTTAAGATATTCAGTATTTCAGATTATCAGGAGTTCTTCTGTCCACTTAAACCCATAGTACACCACCATGTTTCCCATTGAGTTCAAGCATCCATCGGAAAGCATTAGTACATCTCCAGCTAAACATATAACAGCTTAAGATGATCATCTAGTCTCTCATTTAATCATACTTGAAAGATATTTTCCTGAATTTTACTTAAATTTTTTTGTATTTATTCCTTCAATGGTTGTTACCATTTTCCAATAAAGTGTATCAGGGCTCCTTGGATAAATGGATTGATGTTAGGACTGGAACAGAAAATATACAAGGTGAGCTTAAAGCAACTTGTAGTGCCAGAAAGGGAGAAAGTGCTCAAAACACACGTAAAAGTACAGTGATACAGATATGTCCAAGTGTGAAAGAGACACAGGAACCCACTTAAAGAGCTCCCAATGGCCAAAGCTGGAAGAATTTGAGCATCAAAAAAAGTCAAGTGGTATTGGATTATAACCCGAAGTATAAAATAAATATTCATGAGTCCATATTGATAAGTGATAACAAAAAATAAATAAATGAGAGAAGAAACAAAACTTCTTTGCAGAAGAATTCCAAATAATTTATATATATTCTCTAATCTCAAAAAAGGGGAGCATAATCCCCATTCCCTAGATGTGGTCTGTGCATAGTGACTTCCTTCCAAAAGGCACAGTATGAACTGGGTGAGTGGGAAGATGTGGAGAGAAAGTAACTTTACAGTGGAGAAACCTGAAAAACACTATCACTGGCAGGTGATGAAGGTCAGCTTTATAGTGGTAAGTTGTGTTGACAGTACGTACCCTTGTTATGATGTGATGAAAATGTTATTTTACATCTATGTTCTTCCTCTCAAAACCCATATACCCAGCCAGGAGCAATGGCTCACACCTGTAATCTCAGCACTTTAAGAGGCAAAGGTGGGAGGAATCACTCAAGGCCAAAAGTTCAGGACCCGCTTGGGCAACATAATAAAATCCTATCTCTACAGAAAGAAAAAAAAAAAAATTAGCCAGACATGGTGGCATACATCTGTATTCCCACCTACTTAGGAGGCTGAGGTAGGAGGATTGCTTGAGCCCAGGAAATCAAGGCTACAGTGAGTGACATTGTACTCACTGCACTCAAGCATGGGTGTCAGAGTGTCTCTGTCTCAAAAACAACAAACAAAAACTTAAGAAAATTAGAAAAAAAAAAAAACTAAAAAAAGAAAACAAATAAAAAAATAAAAAAACTTATTCCCAGATTAATCATTTAAACAAAAATCAGACAAATTCCAATGGAAAGACATATTGCTAAATATATAATTGGGAATCCTCAAAACTGTCAAAGTCATCAAAAAGAAAGTCTGGCTGGGCGTGATGGCTCACGCCTGCAATCCCAGCACTTTGGGACACCAAGGTGGGAGGATTACTTGACTTCAGCAGTTCGAGACCATCCTGGACAACAAAGTAAGAGCCCACCTCTACAAAAAAAAAAGTACAAAAATCAGCCAGGTGTGGTGGCTTGCGCTTGTAGTCCCAGCTACAAGAGAGGCTGAGGAAGGAGGATTGCTTGAGTCTGGGAGGTTGAGGCTGCTGTGAGCCGTGATTGTGCAACTGCACTCCTGTGTGGGTAACAGAGCAAGACGCTGTCTCAATCAGAAAATAAACAAAAAAAGCCTGAAAAACTGTCACATGCAAGAGTCTAAGGAGACAGGACAAATAAATGTGCCATCCTAGCTGGCATCATGGAACTGAAAAATGACATTAGGTAAAAACTAAAAAAATCTGAATAACTATTGATATAATAATGTATCAGCTCTGACTCATTAATTGCAACAAATGCACAATACTAATGCAGGACGCTAATAATAGGGGAAACTGGGTGTATGAGAACTTTGCCTTATTTTCTGAATTTTTATATAAACCTAAAACTATTCTAAAAATAAATTTTTAAATGGTTGTTACTACAGTAGAATAAAAGCTCTTAGAAACCAAATGAAATTAAATGTAGATGAGCTTTGATAGATCAATAGCTGAAAACCGCTAGCAAAGAAAAATTAACAACTGAAAATTAAGACCAACATAAGTGCCGGGCTACCTTCTAAATTAATCAAAAAAGTCTGAATACACAATGAAGTAAAATTCAGGATCACTCAACATAGTCACTTACATGTATTGTACGAGAGGACACATTGATTTCAAATTCTATTTGGTTTTTGTCTGACACTCTATAGCATTTGCAGTATATTAGAAACCCCTAAATGGGAAGCAAGTATCAAGGAAGGATGCCTCTAAACCCATTGCTATGGTGTTTTGGTTGGCATGGTGACCCATTCTTCCTCATTAAACTAACATGGGGAAATCAAGCAGTGAGCAATTTCTTGCGTACCCATGGCAAGCCCCTTCTAGAGCTAACTATTAGAAACTGAAGTACCCAAAGAGTTCAATTAGTGGAACTGCAAGGGGTGTGCCATAGCCCCTAACCCATTACGCTCAAAACAAGCCCCTGAATGCCAGCTTTCAGAGTAATCTTGTTTAGCTTAGAATGAGAGGTTTAACACTTCCCACCAGGCAGTGCGCTATGGTCAAATCAGGTTAGCCACAAAACAATCCAGGCTTTATGAAGAAAATATGTGAAGAAAATATCCTTTGTGACCTGAGAAACAACAAAAAAAGCTTTAAACAAAAGTAAAGAAGATACTTCTCTTGACTATGAAAACACTTTGTTTTTTATTAAACTCCTTTCCTTGTTCTTTAAGAAGAAGACAACTAATGAGAGGAGAAGTAAAATTAAGTGAGCTCAAAATTAACTGAATTTAGAAAAGGAACTTTCTTTTATCAATCTTGCCCCAATTGGCCAACTACATTGCAAATGCATTTCCTGCGCCAGTGGATTAAACTGCAACATTCTTTAAACTCTGTGTGGCTTTAGTGCGACAAACCAGCCATTATGAGATGCGTTCCAGTCTCATTAATGAGTTAAGCATGTGAGCCCAGCATTTTGGAAACATAAAGAGACAAATTATAATGAGACTTCACTCAGTGGGGAGGCTAAGATACAGCCGCCTTCTCTCAAAGATATCATAATAGACAGCTATTTAATGAGTGTGGGAGTTTTTCTATGAAAACACAAAAGACACCAGCAAGAAAAAGATTTTATATTATATATACAAATAGAATTTAATAAACATACATGTCTTATAGATGTTAATTAATAAGCATATAATTTCAATGCTTAATGTTGTTATATGGAAATATACTCCAACTCTATAATTACGCTATGTCTTCTACTAAATTTAAATAGTAAATTCAATGTCAAATGGACAAATTATTATTTACTGTTTCTCACAGGTAAAAATGCAGCCATTTATCTGGGCATGACTCACATACACTGTCTTTTTTTCTCAAAATGCCACACTGACTCAGAAAATGCTCATTTTCTTGACTGGGCAACTGAGGCAACTATAAGTTTGTTTGTTTTTTTTTTTTTTTTTTGAGACCAAGTTTCATTCTGTCGTCCACTCTGGAGTGCAGTGACGCAATCTTGACTCACTGCAACCTCTGCCTCCCAGGTTCAAGCGATTCTCCTGCCTCAGCCTCCTAAGTAGCTGGGATCACAGGCATGCACTACCACGCCCAGGTAATTTTTGTACTTTTAGTAGAGACAGGGTTTCACGATGTTGATCAGGCTCGTCTCGAACTCCCGACCTTGTGATCTGCCCGCCTCGGCCTCTCAAAGTGCTGGGATTACTTGCATGAGCCACTGCACGCATCCTAGACTATAGTTTTTAAAGTTTTCACATAAGAAAGCATCCATCAGTTTCACAATTCTTCTTTCAATATCCAGTGATTTTAAACTATTCAGCAATTTCCAGACAGCACTGTGGCACTTACTTGGGCTTTGTAACTGTTAGTAATTCAGAGCAAAACCAAGCAGAATTAGAATCCTTAAAAGGCCAGCTGAGTTGAACATTCTGGGTTTACTAAGCAAGCAAGAGGGTCATCCCCTTCCCCTCACCCCCACATGAAAGAAAACAGAATAAGCGAGAGGCCATTATAAATTTTCAGATACATCAGAGTAACAGATCGAGTTATGGTTAGTAGAATCATAGAAAAAACAATTCTAATCCCAAATTTTTCTTGGTTTGTACTATTTAATTTGCTCCCTTTAATATAGAAAGATATGTGAGAAGGGGTAAAGTACTGATATCAACAGTACCCGAAGGCTAGTTATTTAAAAACATCTTAAAAACAAAAATTGAGTCTGGGGATGGGTAACGTGGGAAAAGGTGAAAAATATAACCTGAGTTTTCATGAAGAGTCATTTTTCAGACCTATGTATCTTACTACTCTGACGGTTAATATCGTCTTGAAAAGTAAAATAGTAGGCTTAGAAACAATACTTGTTATAAATAAATGGAATAACTTTTCTAAAAGCACAAATGAATATTGGTACAATCAAATAAGCACTTCTTTTTTTTGAGACGGAGTCTCGCTCTGTCGCCCAGGCTGGAGTGCAGTGGCGCAATCTCGGCTCACTGCAAGCTCCGCCTCCCGGGTTCACGCCATTCTCCTGCCTCAGCCTCTCCGAGTAGCTGGGACTACAGGCGCCCGCCACCACGCCCGGCTAATTTTTTGTATTTGTAGTAGAGACGGGGTTTCACCGTGGTCTCGATCTCCTGACCTCGTGATCCGCCCGCCTTGGCCTCCCAAAGTGCTGGGATTACAAGTGTGAGCCACCGCGCCCGGCCCTTAAGCACTTCTTAAATGCACACTTTATTAGTTGGAATTAATCATCAAAAGTGTGACTTTCAAATTATACTAACTTTACAGGTAATAAGCTAGTGGAGTATTTCATGTTATGTTGACATAGAAATTAGTAACGTGGTTGTGAAGTGGCAATCTATCAGATGTTGGGGAACGAAGGAAAATATTAAGAAGTTTTTCAATTCATTCAGGTTCTATTCTGATAACTCTCCAAAAACGTCTTCTTGCCAAAAACAACTTGAAAATATGCAATTTTTGGAGCCTGTTGGTGGTGACCAATCTAAATAGATGAAATCTTTGTGTAATTGTAATCGCTCTAATTTATTTCTTTCCCTCTTTTAATGTGAAATTTGAAATTAAATTTTGATCATATACTGACTTTTAAAATCGTCAATGGAAATTACGATGTCGGAAAGTTAATACGCAAATTCACGGTAAGATTTTGAAACAGAAAAATACTCAAACTATGAAACCCATGTAATCATTGCAGTATTCATTCTCCATTTGAATAAGACTTCAATACAACCCAAAAGTTTGATCTTACTTCAAGTCACTTAAAACAGAATTTTACATTTACTAAATACCTATTTTGATGGCCATTAAAACACTCCCCATTAATCTTTTAAAGCATTCCTAGCCTTTGTAGCTATCATTATAGTACTACTTTCAAATTATTTCAGGTTGTGTTAAAATCTCGTATTTTTTTCATTAAGATGTATATCTTTGAGTTTTAGCATTATCAATAAAACAAACTCTGGAGTTAAATAAGATTTACTGTAAAAATCTCTCATGAGTCTTCAAAACACACTTGGATAATTCTTTCAGCCTGACACAGCTCCAATTAGCACTAATCATTGCCATGCTCTAATTATTTAAAATTAAATAAACTGAACTTACACGTGCAAACATTTTGCAATTCACCCTGCATCCACTTCTCTTTTCATGTTAACTCATAAGATTAGACAACTTGTTTTAATAGATTATTATCATTAGATTGGGTCCAAAAAGCATTCTTCTAATGGGAATTCTGTCTGCTTTAACAGTTGTAGTTTAGTAGTTTACTGAACTCTCCCTAACTGAACTGTCGATCATTTTTTGACTGGCTCAGGGCCCTTGGAACCCTGCAGGGAGACAAGCAAAAAGTTTTTGCCAGATGCATGTCTGGCACTCAGTAAATTCGGATTAAGCAAAGGGGAATAAGAAGTGGAAGGGATCGGTTAACTGACTGGAATCTCCGGCTTCCTACTCCCTACTTAAACATGCCCTCGTTCAAATGCACTGGCTGTCTTTGTCCCCTTGTATGGTGCCCTGCTAGGCACATTCAGTGCAACAGTGAACTCCAGCAACATTCAGAAGTGCAGAAGACACATGCAACTTCATGCCATGGGGCCAGTCAAATCTTAATAAAAGCAAAGGATAAAAAGTCTTAACATTGTGCTATAAATGTTGATTACCAGATAGTAATAAAAATTACAGGATGTACTAGAGGCTGTATTTAGCTTCTAACTCAAACACTGCCTTTTAAGTAATATCAGGAAATTCCACTCTTGAATAGGTTTCTGTAACAACTCCTAAATGAAACACACCAGAAATTTTACAGTAAGGATCATATTTCTTAATAAATCCAGTTTTGTTCTATTCTGAATCTATATCTCAAATCAACCCATGTCTCTTGCTCCTTCAACAATCTAAACAAATGCAGGTCATCCAAATGATATATTAAGTTCCATTATATTTTTCTGTGAGAGACCAGATATTATGAGGAAAGAAGGCTGTGTATAATTGCCTAATGAATTTAAACACCTGTTACATCACTTTATTCCTCCCAGATGAAGTCCCGGCATCTAGTAAGGAGAGCAGTGCCTCGAAAACATTCTGTTCTCTTATTATATCTCACTTTGGGATGTGATGTGGAGAAAATTGTTTATTAGTGGCAACGCTAATTATGAATGTTTATTAAACATTTTACAGAGTGCCTTACATGTATTATCTCAAGTAGCCCTTTCTAAAACATTGTGATGTTTGTAAACTTTGTGAATTCGTGTTTTACAAAAAAGCAGGTAGAATTCAGAAAGGCTAGGTTGTTACTCAGAATCTCACCACCCAATGGGTAGAAGAATTAGGACTCAAAAGCTATGTCCTTTGATTGTTAAGTCCGGGGTTCTATGCTGTAAACCTGCGGTCCCCAACTCCTGGGCCATGGACCAGTCCTGCTCCACGGCCTGTTAGGAACTGAGCCACACAGCAGGAGGTCAGCAGTGAGCAGGCATTACCACCTGAGTTCTGCCTCCTGTCAGATAAGGAGCAGCATTAGATGCTCACAGCAGCTGGAACCCTATTGTGAATTGCACATGTGAGGGATCTAGGTTGTGTGTTCCTTATGCAAATCTAATGCCTGATGATTTAAGGTGGAACAGTTTCATCCGGAAACTATCACCGCCCAGTCCGTGGAAAAATTGTCTTCCACGAAACTGGCCGAAAAGGTTGGGGACCACTGCTGTAAACCACACTAAACCCTACAATACCCACTTCATACCCACCAAGTCCAGTTCTTCAACAGGCCTCTGTTCATCAAAGTGCTCTCACCCTGACTTCAAGGTGATAACTGATATGAGACCATTAACTCCTGCTGGAAAAGTTCATACAGCCACAGACTGGTCAATGCTAGGAGACAAAGAGGTCAAAAATTTGTATCTATAAAATCCAGAACACTGGAGAACATCTCCTCAATGTTTATTCTGCAGTGAGGAAATTGATGTCTATATGTGTTGCAAGTGTTCACCAAGAGACAGCAATTCAATCACAGCTAGGACTAGAAATTCCATCTTCCTTTGTGCTCATGGAATGGCACTTTGTTCATTTGTTTCTAATTTTTCATCATCTATTTATTTTTAGAGACAGGGCCTTGCTATGTTACCCAGACCAGCCTTGAACTCCTGGGTCAAGAGATCCTCCTCCTTCAGCTTCCCGAGTAACTGGGACTACAAGAACATGGCACCACACCTGGATCATTCATTTATATTTTTAATTACTACTCTTCTTCAAGGATCTATGATAATTCTCTAAAGCGAGAACATTTAGATTCCAATGGCCTCAGCTGGGTATTCAAAACTGTCCAAAATCTGGCCCATCTTTACTATCTAAACTTCGAATTTCCCTAAATGACATTGATATCTTTACTGTTTCAAAATCCTCTCGTGGTACTGCCCCCTTTATCATTCTATTTGTAAACCAAACTCCCGTCCATCCACGTAATAGTGCCACAATTTTAAATGTTCTTTACCTCCAGCTTAAATTCTATTTTTTCTGCAAGACTTGCAACAACAATTCAGTTTCTCCAGGTTACATTAATCCCTGCTTTCTCCAAGCTCACCAATCTTATAATTTGTATCACATATGAAAGACATCAACTACTGTAAAGGTCAAATCTGAAGTTGTTGAGGTCCGAAGTGACACTAAGCATACAGTCTTAATCTTATTATCTCACACTTACAGAAGTGAGTTTCACTGCTCCCACAAGAATACCAGTTCTGAAAAGGCAAGGATTTATCTATGTTTTGTTCACTGACTTACTATCCATAGCAACTAGACCAGCACCTGGCACAGAAGAGACGCATCATGTCATATGGGTGAATGGGTACATGAATGATTGAGCAAATGACTGAATGAATGACCAAAAGAACAATGAACCAAGAGAACAGTCTTGAAAGCGGCTGGGGGCAATTTTAGATACACCAGAATCTTAATACATTGATAAAATAGCCCAATCTCATCTGTGTAGTCTGTGTACTTATACAAAACAATATAGAGTGGGGGTTCTTTACTCTGGGATTTTTAAAAGTATACATGTCTAGGTGACATTGTAGCTCTCCATTTCTTTAACTTACACATTTTATGTCGGTGTCCCTCGTTTCTTTAACAGTTTGATTTTGTTTTTTCTTCCACTGGGTACTGTATTAACTGGGGCATTAAAACAATGGTAAAACATTTAAAGCTCCTTTGGCAAGTAAGGACCATCCTTTACTGTAGAAATAATTTCAAATATATTTTAAATATACATGAACTATGAAGCCAAGGCAAGTTCCTTATCCTTAAGGCACTTTTTAATCAATGAAGAACAGGAGAAGAATATAGTGTTTTAAGGAAGGAGAGAAGAAAAAGAGGGACAGGTAAGGGGAGGAAATGAGAGAGGGAGAAAGAGGAGACAGGAAGCCTAGATTTTGAATCATTAGACTTGCACGTTGCCCACAACAAGATGACAGTAATAAAATTACGTAATTCCTCTGGGCATCTCCAGCTCTAAATGAAAGGTCTTAAAATATCTACTTCACTTCCTGGGGTCTTTAGGAGGTAAGCTGAAGTGTTAGGATAATTTGTAAACAAAGGGGTTACTGATATGAGAGACAGGATATTCCCGAAACAGCAACTGTCAGTAACTTGGAAAGGATGCAATTGTGGGATTTGAGAAACTCCTATATAATCGCATAGAAATCTGTGACTTAAGAATGTGGTTTCAGAGAGAAAGTTATTTTTAATCTAATTTTTAAATATCTCTCAAGAATCCAGCCACTTCCTAGTTTACTGTTGTAGTAAATAACAAAATTTAACTTTGATCAACGCAAAAATGGACTAATATATCTTTGCAATATTACACAACAGCATTACAGTAGTCACTTTCATTACAATTTCTCTAATGAACTTTGATATTTAAAAAAAATTAGTAACCACAGGTACAGCCAAACATATGATCTTTATGACATATTTTTAAATTAGCCAATTTGGAGAGAAGAAAAGCATTCTTAAAATAGATAATTATTTAAAAAGGCTCACATTAACTGATGACTGTTGGGCACTTAGAGATGTCTATGTATTAATGCATTTAATCATCAGAAAACTCTAGGTATGAGACATGGACATTGGGGAAACGAAGAAGTAAAATGAGGATTCCCAGGTCACACGGCTGTTAAAGCAGCAGGCATTATACTGCCTCATAGAGCCAGCAGCCTGATCAAGAAAAAGAAGTAAATATTACAAATCATTGCAAAAAAACAAAACAAAATGAAAAAATACCTGAAATAACCTTGAAAAACGTCACTTATAAAGTTATACTTAAAAAGACTAATTAAACAATACTTATTAGAATGTATTTATGGAATATTTAGGATTTAAGATTTTGGCCTGATGAGTTTAAAAAACAGGGAAAAAATGTCAAATTCACATTGAGCTTTTCAGATTTCATTACCCAGCATTTTCTTAATTCTGAACCAATAAAGCCAATGGTATTCAACCACCCTACGTGTTCTTCATTTGGATGGAAAAAACATGGCCCATTTTCAGAAAGACATGAAGAGAGATATTAACATCATTAAACTTTCTATTATCTCTCAGCTGAAATACGTCACAATCACTAATGCACTTCTCACCAAGACTTAAAACAAAACACAGAACTCACTGCCAAAGTCAATAACTTCATATCCACCGGGAAGGTAAACACTGTGAGAAACACACTACCACCCCATCAACACCACTACCACCACTACCACCACCACCATTACCAATACCACCACCACCACCACCACTACTAATACCACCACCACCACCATTACAAATACTAAGCATCACCAGCACCACACCACCACCGCCACCATTGCCAATACCACCACCACTACTAATACCA
>NW_026652287.1:82786132-82794359 GCF_009828535.3 Hylobates moloch | reverse complement strand
CGCCACCACCACCACTGCTACCACTATTACCACCACTACTACTACCACCACCACCACCACCACCATTACCACCACCATTACCAATACCAACACCACCAACAACAACTCTGGTCAAGAAAAAAGATACTAAACTGCTACAAGATTTACTTCTCAGTTTTCTGTTTTTTTTTAGTGTGAGCTCTCCTTCATGATAGAAGTGCTTAACTTTTCTACTAAGAGCAATAAATAAATCTGCTCAATATATCTAAATAATTTGGTGCATAAAAAAGAGGATTAAAAAAATTCAAGTGCCCTAACACTACAAGCTAAATTTCAACTGAAGATATATTTTCACAGCTGCTGTGAACTTCTAGAGGTGGTTATTCTTGGAAATCACCTTCTGCTTACTTGGGCTTCCTTTATTGGGTAATTGTTACCAAAGTTTACTTTGTCTGATTATTTTGAATGAATTCAGTATCCAGAGAATAGCCATAATGCTAAATTCTGACTTAGCTCATTTTCAAAATTTTAGGGTAAAGGAGTTTCACTGACACAAAGTGGGTCAAAGATACCTGCTCAATGTGCTCACTAGTACTCTGATACAATATGGAGCAGGAAAAATGAGTAAAGGTCTTGCACGCTCAGGCTCAGCCTGGGCAAATCATACTGCTCTAAGCATTTGTTTCCTCAGCTGTAAAAGTTATATATATATATACACACACATGATTTAATTCAATAATTTTTAAAGTAAAAGATTAATATCCTCATGACAGAAGTGTTAAAGAGTCAGATAAAAGTAAAAATGAACATAAAAGTCCTTTGTAAAATGCATGCAACTTGTATGAAATGGAATGATTCATATTACTACAAATATATTGTCCTAAACATAATCTCTTTGGAGAGCCTGAATTACTCACACATGAGTTTAGCAAGTAAGTTATTAGAAAGATGAGGAGTCGGCAAACTACAGCTCAGAACACATAACCACACTCTTTGTCTGCAGTATAAACAGCAGAGCTCAGTAATTGTTGTAAACTCCATATGGCCCTCACAGCAAAAAACATTTACTATCTGGCCTTTACAGAGAAAGTATCAGACCTCTGAGATTGAGGATCAAGCATGGCACTTAACATTTTTTTTTTAGGTTTTCTTTTAATTTCTCTATAATTAAAAAAATTAATTTCAAATTATTTGTCAAATTAATTTCAGTATTTAAAAAGCATTATTTTTCTTGCATGGAACAATGAATCAAAGTCAATTTCTAATTATATGCATAAAATGATTATACAGGTAATGTAAAAATGGCAAAAAAAATGTAAAAAATTCCCTATTTTATTCTATATTTGTTAAGAATTAGAAAGTGGGATTGACTCATGAGAGGCTCCATTTTAGATAACCAAGTATTAACTGTATTTAAGTTTAAAAGATAATGGAAAAGATAACTTCATGATAAAAGGGAGAAAGGGGGATATTATTTTAAATGTAAATAAATTCTTCTGATAGGTGAAACACAAAACATATAGCCCATTACAATTTGCAATAAATTACCTGGCCTTCAAAAAAACATAAGCACTTTGGAACTTAATCTTTTGTTCTTGGAAATGAGTGAAAAACATAATATCTGCACAAGAAACCCATCTTTCCAATCAGATTATTTCAAAGAGAGGAAATTATGATTTTACCCAAAAACGGCTTAGCAGTAAAATTATTTTTAAAATTATGATTCAAGTAGAATGCAATTTGGTCCTGAAGCATCCTCAGAAATGCCCATATTAGGAAAATCTCCTGGAGAGGTTAAATGAGTTGTTCACAATTACACAACTAGGTAGTGGCAAAACCTGTGTGAGAACTCAGGCCTCCTGATTAGAACTGCAGGGTTTATGTCATTATGCCATATGGCCATACTTTTCACAG
The DNA here is from genome assembly GCF_009828535.3 of Hylobates moloch. Lineage (NCBI taxonomy): Eukaryota > Metazoa > Chordata > Mammalia > Primates > Hylobatidae > Hylobates > Hylobates moloch. The sequence continues at coordinate 82,792,466 of NW_026652287.1, read as the reverse complement.
CATGTTCCCTTTATCTCCGAAATCACAACTTCTCTCAAATGTCTAACATTTTTCAGAGGCTTTCACTTAATTAATCTAGAAAAAGGCTACCAGCTGGACGCAAAGGTACAGGTTCAAACAACTTTTATATAAATCTGATGTAAATCAGCAAATGTCTTAATAGCATATTAAATTTTTATAGAATCGTTCTCCCATAATTAACTTTATGTGATTGCTCTTTTAAAGTTGTTCAGTAGCGAATTTGCCTCTAGGAAGCAATAAGCTGGGCATATTTTAGGATGGCCATTTATTTAAAGGGATAAAAAATTTCCAAATTCATTTCCTGCTTTAAATGTTTGGTTTGTCTGAAAATGATTCCTTTTTCAAATAGGTAACAGAATGGAAACTGGGTTTACCCCAAATTTTACAGTCACCTTTATAATTTGATAAAACTCCACATCAAAGCTAGAAACGAGACAATTTTGTATTTTAAATACAACCTAATTCCTGCTGCATATGTAAGGCATTTGTAAAACATCACTTAGGCAAGTAAATGGGAAAGAAAAAGAAGCACCCAGATTCATATTTATACTGTAAACCACTGTTACTCAGAAATCAAGGGCCGTATGTACCAAATACACAGCCAAGAAAGCAATCAAATGCTAATGTAAGACTCTTACTCCAGAAAATTGCATTTATGTAGGGACCTACAATTTATCATAGTTTTGAAAAAACAAATTAAGAATCCAACCATTCTGACCCACACGCAACCCCAAAGAAGATATCCTGATTACTCAAACTTCAGTGCCAATTTGTTAAACAGTAAATAGACAGCTAAGTGGATTAAAGGCACAAGTGAAAAAACAGGGGCTTCACAAGACTTTAACCAGGTTTACTGACCCACACGGTTCGAGGTCAAAACTTTTCACTACAGATCCTGTTAAACTTGGAAAGTTACACACACACACACACATACACGCACACACAATACACATACATACACACTACATCTTTGAAACAGGGCCAAAATCCCTATCCTTAATTCCATTCCAAAATATAAAATTAAGATTGACGGTGATAGTTAAAAGTTCTTGGCCGGGCGCGGTGGCTCACGCTTGTAATCCCAGCACTTTGGGAGGCCGAGGCGGGCGGATCACGAGGTCAGGAGATCGAGACCACAGTGAAACCCCGTCTCTACTAAAAATACAAAAAAATTAGCCGGGCGTGGTGGCGGGCGCCTGTAGTCCCAGCTACTCGGAGAGGCTGAGGCAGGAGAATGGCGTGAACCCGGGAGGCGGAGCTTGCAGTGAGCCGAGACTGCGCAACTGCAATCCAGACCCGGAGACACAAAAAAACTCCGCCTCGCGCGTAAAAAAAAAAAAAAAGTTCTTTGAATACACTCAAAATCAATACACTGCATTCTTTAAATGAGTCAATTTTATGATACGTGTATTACATCTCAATAAAAGTATTAAAAACTAAAAGCCTGACCTGAACTGACATGAGGCAATTTATAGTTTTTATTTATTCCAGTTACTGTAAATATTCATATATTTTCCTGCAGAAATACTAAGTGTTTCTTATTGTGAAGTGTTGCCATGTTGGGAGTGTTATTTAATGCAGGGTTTATGCACTTTGTCTTTGAATAGTAATTTTTTAAAAATCAAAATCGTACCTGACTGGCCTCATGGTTTTGGATATTGAATCAGGGAACATGTAGGCCTTTTTTGTATAAATAGAGGAAAGCTCAGATATCAAAAGTCTTTGCGATCTTTACAACCCACACAAGAGAGTCTGCACAATTTAGGACACCATTAGATACATGGACACTCCTGGACATCAAAATATTGCTAATTAGTCTAAGCAATTTTGTATTTTTTATGAAATTTGCAGGAAAAAATTTTATCTGAATTACAAGGAAATTCTGTAATGCAGACTCATTATTTCCCATATAAAGCAATGCAGGAAATATTTTCCTGTATTAGCAATGCCTGTCAAGAACACATAAATAATATGGTTGATTAGCAATGATGCAGCAATATGAAATTCAGAAACAAACCAAATGCTTAAATGTCAATTGAATCCAAATAATTCTTGCTTGCATGCTTTTGAGAAACACCACGCAGAGTAGGTGAAATGCATGGGCACATAAGAGGTCAACTTAGTCAAGACCAACCTCCAGGGTATATGCACAAAGCCTCTCCTTTTAGTCTGTTAAATGTAGGGCAAGGCCACAGTAGAAACGATATGCCCCTGTAGGCCAATGTGATGTTCAAGCTCAGCATACCAAGATCTCAATGCCTGTTTCCCTTCTGGGACAGAGGCATGTCAAAGAAAAAGACTGCCCAGTCCCTGGTCTCAGGGAGGCTTCCAAACCAATTAGAGCCTAGACACATTCACACATCCATCAGTATTACTCATCTAATATTCTAATTATCTGGCTATTTTTTCTTTTGAAACGCAGTACTAGGCAACTGCGGGGTGTTGGTGGGGGGGGGTTGTTCAACTTTTTTGTAATATGGAGTAAAAATAATGAATGCACAAATTATCTGGAGAATGGCTACCGCACACATTATCTGGAGAATGGTTACCACACAAATGTAAATCCTGAGACAGCACGTGTTTGTCTATTTTCTTCACTACTTTATCCTCAACATCTAGATCGGTACTTAGAAAATAGTACATCTGTATTAATAAATAAATACGAATATAACAAATTTCTCCTCACATGAGAGGCACTGAGGAGAAAAAAAATGGACACCAATTCTAAACCTAAATGAAATACAAACGCATGAAATGGTCTTAAACACACACACACACACACACACACACACACACACACGGATGAGCAGAGCTACTTAGACACCACTACTTTCTGTCACTCTCTGACTCTTCCTAACCAGGCTAAATTAATTTTTCTGACACTTGTGCTTCTCCAGCATTTCATAAGGAATTATATTAGCACTTGGCACAGAGTTACACAGTTACTGTATACATGTCTGCTACTTGCTAGGGGCAGAGAGAAAATATCCATCATTCTGTTTTTAGCACTCATAAAATTAGCTATTGCACCTGGAAGTACAGATTACTTGTATTCAAAGCTACTGTAGATAATGAGCATTGGTCCCAAAGCCAAGTAATGTGAAAAAAAAAAATCATTGTTTCTTTTGTAATACTACTTGGATCTTTCATTTTCACTAAAATTGCACAAAAACAGTATAACAGGAAGACCATGAGCTTTGGAGTCAGATATTTGAGATGAGATTCTCTCTCTGCTGCATACTATCTATGAATCCTTAGGCAAATTATTTCACTTGATAAGCCTCAGTTTATCTTATCTGTATCTCATCTGTAAATGAGGTTAATGCTTTCATAGAACAGAACAAAATATTGCACAGAAGACACATTGCTAGCACACACTAAGCCTTGATAAATGGTGGTTCTCATTACCACCAGCTGTGTGTATATGCAAATGAAAGCTAGTGAATTCAGATGGGTTATTTCTCTTCCTCTTGAACAATATGGAAGTCAGAGCAGCCAGGGAGAAGATTATACTGCAGAATGAAAGAGAATCAAAGACTACAAATTATCCTGTCCAAGAACCAGAAACTTCAGGCTGCTGCTTTGACAACTTAAATTCAGCCCTTTTCTCACTCAGCCAGCCCATTTTTCAATTGGCATCCCCACATTTTCTCCTTTCTTGCTATTTTACCTCTGAAATATGTTCAGTTTGGGAGTCATTTTCACTTTTACATTAGGGTTGCCAGCAATTCAAGTATTCACAAGACAGCAAGAAACTAAAGTCATATTCTGTGGTCAAAGAAACTTTAAGACTCTAGTAGTGGCCTTTTTAAAAATCCCACCGCATTTCTGGAGTTACAAGTAACAGGATGAATGTCTACACACACAGATGATATGCCCAATGCTAATGACTAAAATTTTGCTCCTGAGTTTGTGCAGTGGTGCTGTGTAGAGTTGATAGAAGGTGGAGATTGAGCTGCCCTACTTTTAATTCTCCACTTCTAAACCCATCTTAAGTTTGGCATCGAAGAGAAGAGACCTCTACTGAGGGATAAACTATTTCAAACAGTAACACCATGTTAGTAAAGGAAATTAACCAAATTAGAAAGAAAAATACACTGTGATTTTAGTCTCTTTGCATTAAGCTTGTGTTATTTGCAGAAGCAAACATTCCATTTGAATGTGAGCTGAAATCAAGCTGGAGCACTAGGATGATAAATGCAAATAAGGAGACCCTATCTGATGCTATTTGAGGTGGGAAGGAAGGAGGAACCTGGGAGGAAGGGAACAAAAAACAACTACCAACAGCTCAATTTCAAGAGGAAGCTTGGAATTATTAACAAAGGAAAAAAAGAACCCAGGGTGAAATAAAAAGTAGAATTGTAATTAATTAATGATGAATTTGAGTGACAGGTACATGGAAGTCCAATACTAGTCTCCAGTCTAATTGAAGTGCAAATGGCCAACTGAAAATGTCCATAAACTAATTTTTTAAGCATTAAAAGAGAAATATGATAGTTCCTCTGAAAGTTTTGTCTCAGGGGAGTACCCGGTTGAATGAGGTGTCAGTCTGACCCTATCAGACAGCTGAATTTGTGGTCTCACGAAAATCCGCTGTTCTGCAGCCACCGCTGCTGACACCCAGCCAAACAGGGTCTGGAGTGGACCTCTAGTAAACTCCAACAGACCTGCAGCTGAGGGTCCTGTCTGGTAGAAGGAAAACTAACAAACAGAAAGGACTTCAACACCAAAAACCCATCTGTACATCACCATCACCAAAGACAAAAAGTAGATAAAACCACAAAGATGGGGAAAAAACAGAGCAGAAAAACTGGAAACTCTAAACAACAGAGCACCTCTCCTCCTCCAAAGGAACGCAGTTCCTCACCAGCAACGGAACAAAGCTGGATGGAGGATGACTTTGATGAGTTGAGAGAAGAAGGCTTCAGACGATCAAACTACTCTGAGCTACGAGAGGAAATTCAAAACAATAGCAAAGAAGTTAAAAACTTTGAAAAAAAATTAGAAGGATGGATAACTAGAATAACCAATGGAGAGAAGGGCTTAAAGGAGCTGATGGAGCTGAAAGCCAAGTTTCGAGAACTACGCGAAGATTGCAGAAGCCTCAGTAGCAGATGCGATCAACTGGAAGAAAGGGTATCCCTGATGGAAGATGAAATGAATGAAATGAAGAGAGAAGGGAAGTTTAGAGAAAAAAGAATAAAAAGAAATGAACAAAGCCTCCAAGAAATTTGGGACTATGTGAAAAGACCAAACCTACGTCTGATTGGTGTACCTGAAAATGATGGGGAGAATGGAACCAAGTTGGAAAACACTCTGCAAGATATTATCCAGGAGAACTTCCCCAATCTAGCAAGGCAGGCCAGCATTCAGATTCAGGAAATACAGAGAACGCCACAAAGATACTCCTCGAGAAGGGCAACTCCAAGACACATAATTGTCAGATTCACCAAAGTTGAAATGAAGGAAAAAATGTTAAGGGCAGCCAGAGAGAAAGGTCGGGTTACCCACAAAGGGAAGCCCATCAGACTAACAGCTGATCTCTCAGCAGAAACTCTACAAGCCAGAAGAGAGTGGGGGCCGATATTCAACATTCTTAAAGAAAAGAATTTTCAACCCAGAATTTGCTATCCCGCCAAACTAAGCTTCATAAGTGAAGGAGAAATAAAATACTTTACAGACAAGCAAACGCTGAGTGATTTTGTCACCACCAGGCCTGCCCTAAAAGAGCTCCTGAAGGAAGCACTAAACATGGAAAGGAACAACCGGTACCAGCCACTGCAAAAACATGCCAAATTGTAAAGACCATCGAGGCTAGGAAGAAACTATAGCAACTAACGAGCAAAATAACCAACTAACATCATAATGACAGGATCAGATTCACACATAACAATATTAACGTTAAATGTAAATGGGCTAAATGCTCCAATCAAAAGACACAGACTGGCAAACTGGATAAGGAGTCAGGACCCATCAGTGTGCTGTATTCAGGAAACCCATCTCACGTGCAGAGACACACATAGACTCAAAATAAAGGGATGGAGGAAGATCTATCAAGCAACTGGAAAACAAAAAAAGGCAGGGGTTGCAATCCTAGTCTCTGATAAAATAGACTTTAAACCAACAAAGATCATAAGAGACAAAGAAGGCCATTACATAATGGTAAAGGGATCAATTCAACAAGAAGAGCTAAATATCCTAAATATATATGCACCCAACACAGGAGCACCCAGATTCATAAAGCAAGTCCTCAGTGACCTACAAAGGGACTTAAACTCCCACACAATAATAATGGGAGATTTTAACACCCCAC
>NW_026652287.1:82785711-82786032 GCF_009828535.3 Hylobates moloch | reverse complement strand
GGCAGCGAGGCTGGGGGAGGGGCGCCCGCCATTGCCCAGGCTTGCTTAGGTAAACAAAGCAGCCAGGAAGCTCGAACTGGGTGGAGCCCACCACAGCTCAAGGAGGCCTGCCTGCCTCTGTAGGCTCCACCTCTGGGGGCAGGGCACAGACAAACAAAAACTCAGCAAGAACCTCCACAGACTTAAAGGTCCCTGTCTGACTGACAGCTTTGAAGAGAGTAGTGGTTCTCCCAGCACGCAGCTGGAGATCTGAGAACGGACAGACTGCCTCCTAAAGTGGGTCCCTCACCCCTGAGCAGCCTAACTGGGAGGCACCCCCCC